>NC_133367.1:48688788-48707280 GCF_049309525.1 Garra rufa | reverse complement strand
GATTCACATGCATACTATGTGAACATGTATTGATCTACTAGTTAAATATGCTGGTTTAAAATCATTTGTACATTTTCTTATACACTGATAATATTATATTACTATTGTTTAAATAATCATCCAATTCTCAAGTGTGACAGCCTTCTAGCCCCTTGGATAGAGTACCAGGACATTTTCAGCTGGCATGTTAATGGAAAGAAAGACATCGTCAACATGCCAGAGTGTTGGTCTTTGTTTCCATGTGATACACCTCACCATATGGGAGCTCTCTGTGCTCATGCATAATAATAAGCAGGCAAGGACATGCAGTAGACCCCTGCAGAGATGCAAGGAAACATCACACTTACACACAGGTGATGCAGGACAGAATGAGAAAACACAGAAGAGAGGAGTGGGAAATGGCATAAGAGAAAAACTCTATGGAAAATAGAGTGACACAGATAAAATGATTGCATATGCCTGCTTATAGAGTGTATATATGACATCTAAGTCTCCTTGTGAGCAGCAAACAGCCCTCCGGCTAATGTCCTTGCCAATGTCATTTGTTCTGCTTTCACAGCCCCTTGCCTTGAACAAGACTTCAAAAAAGTATTGTCTATAATCCCCCAAAATCTGTTAGGGTCAGACATCACACTGAAAGAAAAACAAACTTATTTTATGCATTTATTTTGAATTAACACCAGTGACAGCAGTGGACACTAAAAATAACAAAATAATAAATAAATAAAGATTTCTCGATTTGAATAGATTATCATTTTTATGAACCAATATCAATTCTTAAATCCCAGTCGTTCTTTTGGTCTATGCTGTTTTCAGATGATGAATGAACAATACATAGTGCACCTCCCATCCATAAAATCGCAATAGGCTAATCTTTGTGCTTTGTTATTTTTGATATGAAACAAAGTCTCAGATTTTAAATTCTGTCCATTTCATTAGGGAATTCAAGCAATAAATACGGATTTGGAGCTCTTTAATGTGGCGTTATAGATCACTGTAGCTTAAAACTGGGTACTCACCTATGCATAATCAAACACATAGCAAAAGATGTGTGACAGTTTTGATTTTTGTTTTTTAATTTTGATCAGTTTATGTACAAATTCAGTTGTATTAAAAATATTTTATGACATGATACCCATATTTGGTACATTGCTTTCTGGGATATTTGTTATTTAATAGAAATTAATGTTTATCAACCAGAACATTCTAATTAAATACACCTATTATTGTTGACTAGGGAAGGCTAAACATTTTGGATCCATAAAAATCCCCAAGTATTTCAGCAGAAACAGAAAACATGCTGAAAGATTAAATATGAAATTGCATATGCATCAGAACTGTGTACACCCTAAGCTGGGAGCTTTAGCAAAGCCTTACACACTCTATTAATGGAAACATGGAAGGAAAGCTATTAGTGTCACTCTGGCTGATGGTTAAAATCAGAACCACACAAGCAGAGGATTTTCAAAAATATTTTTCTCCTCTTCCTCTCCTGGTTAAGAACACAAACATGGATTTGTTCGGAATTGAAGGAGTCCTACTACATCACATGTAAACTTGCTTGAAAGTTCATGTGCACACTTTTTGTGCATTTACAACATTAGCTATGTTTCCATGATGCTGTTTTTAGGATTTAGTGATTTCTTCTACATTTCTTAGTGATATGTATTGCCAGTTTATCAGGAAGTGATGATTTTTTTTTTCTTTTTGACTCGTTGGATGTGCTTATTTGCAAATGTTTTATGTGATATTCCAGTTTTGCGCTAAGTTAAATTCAAAACTTTGGATGGAAACCCATTTCTTTTGCACCCATGCATCTCTTTTGCACTCTGCTTGCTTGGCAGTTGCAAATTGCCCACAGGTGGTGCTCATCAGAGAGTGTGCTGCAGAGACAAAATTGCAGAATAAACAATGGCATCGACATCCAAACACAGCAAATCCAACATGTTCATGTTCAGCTGCTGTTTTTAAAAAAAGCCCAGTCAAAAGTTACTTTTTGCCTTATTGGTCACGGTAACCCCATGGTCTAGATGTTCTAGAGGTTGTCTCCTGTTCTCCCTATTCCTTTCATAATTTTGCTTCCTAGGCTGCTGGAAGGAGTTGGGGAGTTGACAAAACTTGGACTGTATGGACTTTGTAATGTTGATTTCCAAATGAACAAGGGATAGTGCATCAGCAGTTACATTTACTGAGTCTTTAATATGGCGTACATCTAGGTAACATTGTAAAAATAAACACCACTTCATAAGCCTTTGGTTTGGATTTTGTAGGAAATGCAAGAAGACTAAAGGATTATAGTTAGTGTAGACCACTAAAGGTCCCTCAGATGACCCTACGTAGACCTCAAAGTGTTGCAGGGCCCAAATCAGAGCCACCTTCTTAGTGAATAATTAAGCTGGAAAGAATTATACTTCCTAGAGAAGAACCCCACTGGATGATCGATGCTGTCTTCAGATCTCTAACAAGACATCACCAACACCCACATTACTGGCATCCACCAGCAAATGAAAAAGGCAGTCAAATTTTGTGGTGGCTAAACCAGGTGCCTCCATAAGCAGCAACTGCCTGCTGACAAACAGAAGTCCACAAAACAAAAATCCACTCCTCCTTCGCAACAAATAAGTAAGGGGCACTGCAACAGTAGAAAAAAATCCTACAAAAACAACAATAAAATCCAACCATGCCCAGAAATCTAATCAATTCTTTTTTGGTAGTGAGTGTAGGATACTTATCTATAGCTTCCACCTTGGCGTGGATGAGGCACACTTTACCAGGACCCACCACCTTCCCAAGATAAGTAACCGTAGCTTTTCTGAACTTACTCTTTAATAAATTGACTGTCAAATTGGCTTTAACAAAACAATCAAAAAGTGCTTGAATATGAAGTGTTCCTCCTAAGTATGAAAAACAACAAAATCTTCTAAATATACTGTGCAACCCCAGGGTTCCCACACATCCTGGAAAACCTGGAAAATGTACAGTATGACTACCTTTCCAGTCCTGGAAAACACATGGAAAAAGACAGAAAATAGAAAGTGTCCTGGAAAATCTTGTAATTGTCCTGGAAAATTATTATTAAAATAAATTGTTACTGGCCAGTTTCTGCTCCAAATACACAATTAGCAATCAGCACTTTTATTTCATTTCAGCCGATCTCTGTTCCGGACTTGTGCACAAACTGTATTGCAAGCATTTTCCAAAATGTCATTTGTGTGAAAATATTATGAAGTATGTAATGGGACATTAACAAAGCTCAGAGATGCTAAAGATGAACGCAAAGAGGAGAAAATACTGGCAAAACGAGCTCACTGTTTACGATGTGCAAAATATTGGAGGAAAATCCATAAAGGTACTTTTTTTTTCATCTTGCCACTGTATTATCCATATTAAAGTATTTAGGCACAGTGTTGTTTACAGTGGTAACCAGGGAAACACTATATAGCTGCTGTTCCATAAGCACCACCTGCTGTCAGAGAGGGAATTTATGCTCTCCATCAACCAGTGTGCTGTTTTTGTTTCCTGCAGATATTTTTTCATGTAGCATAATTTCACAAAGAAAGTTAGACCATTTTGTTTTTGCTTCAGATTTTGAAATTAGATCAGAAACTCAGGCACTTTTGAAGCGGCAAAAACATCAGTTTCCCCGGTAACAGCTGTACACAAAGCAGCACTGCGCTCATGAATGTTACTTTATCAGATAAAATAAAAATCCCATCGAAACTTTTCTTTTTCTCATATCTTGCTTAGCAACATACCAAGTACAGACTTAATTCAGTACTTGTTGATAGGCAGCTGCTTTCAAACACTTCTGTGAATATTTATGTCACTTTCTATGAACAGTGATATGCAATAACCAATCAGAGGTGTTAGTCAGAATCTACTCATTTTTCACTTGACCCCTTTAAAGGAACATTTAATCGAAAATATTTGAAAAAAATATTTTTTTTCTTTAATATTATTGTTAGCATAAATAATGAACTGAGTTAATTAATTTTTATTTTCAAATAGGTAAATAAAATAATTGAATACTTACAATATATTTTGTTTATTTTGCTATGATACTAAAATTGGTTTTGAAAATATTAAGAGCTCATATTAAAGAGCTGATTTTATAATTAAGTCGTGGCCATAAACTAGATGTTTTTAAAGACGTCTTGTGAAAGGAATGTATTACTTTAGGGTGTTCTTCTTGTCTTTTATTTCTGGCATAATTCAAATAAAAATGTCCTGGAAATGTCCTGGAAAAGTCCTGGAAAATGTGTCACGTGTGAGATGGAGGAGATCTGGGTCCAAATGCAGGGAAGGATTTTAATGAAACAAAACACAATAAAACAGAACAAACAAAAGGCCAACACGGCACAACACAACTTGAATATTATATAAAAATAAACAGAACTGAAACACGGTCAAGATCAGGATCCGGGAACACACAGACAGACTTGAAGACACACGAAGACAATGCAGCCAGAATGAGCAGTGAAACATGAGAGTTCTTATAGACCAGATAATAGTGAGCAGGTGTGAGTGTAATCAGTGCTAATGACAAGACAGGAGTGTACAATTAGGGAAGTGCAGTGCAGGGAAGGGAAAACAGCGACCTCAGGTGGCTGAGGGAAGCCCCACAGAACAGAGGGCGCGGTCACCGCCGCGTCCGGAACAGAGAGCGCGGTCACCGCCGCGTCAGGAACAGAGGGCACGGTCACCGGCGCGTCAGGAACAGAGAGCGCGGTCACCGCCGCGTCCGGAACAGAGAGCGCGGTCACCGCCGCCGTCTCGGGAACATTAACAGCGGATGCCGCCGCATCAGGAACAGGAATAGCGATCAGGAATTAGGGAAGTGCAGTGCAGGGAAGGGAAAACAGCGACTTCAGGTGGCTGAGGGAAGCCCCACAGCCCAGATCATGACAAAATGATCACCGGAAAAGAGTGAGAACCCTGAACCCTCCAAGCCAGATATAACTGTAGGGATATCAGCGCGAATCAAACAATTTGGGAGAGTCGATTAAAAGTAAAAACACTACAGACTCACATTCCACAAGAGGCCCGTCATAAATCTGACGTTTGATAGCCTGGCGCCAGACCGCCAGCCTGAAGCCAACCTAACTAACTAAGAACTCGCAAAATTAACACAAAGACACTTCTTCATAATCAAATCCTTCGAATAAGGAGATTGTCAAATTTGGAGCAAGTAACCAAGATTAATGGTCAAAGAGATGCAGATCTTGAACATCACATGAGTAAAGTCATTAGCGATATGGTTGGTTTTCCCCCACACACAGGACACAACGGAAATTCCTTCCCTAAACTTTTGACCTCCCAGCTTAGAGAACAGACCCTCACAGAAGGGCACAGAAAACTGTCTATTGATGTACATATGCGCCTAAAATGTGCTAAAGAACTAAGGAGCAACTCCTCATTTCTATGTATAACTTCCTATCATATATGTAACCCACACATTTGTCTATTATGTTTTAATCACTCATTGTGTATGTCCCTTTTGATAACTATTGAATAGTTTAATGGTTTATATTGATGTTTGATATGTCTGAGTTGGAAATCGCATTCTCAAAATGTTCCTGTAATTCAATTCTTTGCGAAATGTATTATTGTCTTGTTATAGAAATCATGTCCAAATTTATCTCTGCAAAGAGCGGGAATTTGGGATCACGGGACTAATAAGATAACATGGTGATTTATGGTTTGGAAGGTGGAACCAGCAGCCCACCGGAGTTCAGCCAATGTTCTAATTGGTCAAGACATCATTTTGGGAGGTGTCCAAAAGCTGAGTTTAAATACCAAGGACACCCTCAAATCTCGCTCTTATCTCTTGCAACTTTTCTTACTCCTTACAACGCTCTTCACGTGTTTCGTCTCGACGCCGCCTGGCCTGAATGCCAGCCTCCTCACCTAAAGGAAACATGAGGAGATCACCACACTTCTATCTTTTTCTTTAATCTTTTTTTTTATTTCTTTCCGTTGAGAGTTTCGTTTCTAGTTAAGTTTGTGCAAGCCGCGACCGACCTAAACGTCTTCGCTGACCTCAACTTCAACAGCACGCAACTCTCATATCCAGCCAACGCCCAAGCACACAAAGGACCACAGAACCAACCAATCAGCAACCTCGGGAAAGCCCCTTTCTGAAGCGACGCAACTAAAGGAATTCCCAAAGGCAACGCGCAAGTAACCTCCAGAATCTTACTGAACTGGTGCATTTTGATATAAAGTTTAATAACCTCTTTGAGAGACTCAATACGAGGGTTAATTAAGTGATTGATGGTTGTTCAGGTCTAAGCAATTGCACATATTGCTATAACTTGGGACTTCATATTTTCATTCCTTTAAACTCATTCTTTCCTCACTTTCTCTTTCTGCAACCTGTGTGAATGCGTGTGTTTATGTTAGATTAGTTTGTATGTGTTAGGTTTATCCATTAAAATCATATTTTTATTAGAAAAGATAAGTATCTTGTGTTTTGTGCTTACAAGTTAATGTCTTAAACTGCTGATTTTGCTACTGTGCTAATATATAGTGTTTTCACTATATTCTGGATAGCAATATCCATCGCAGAGTTTCTGTTACGGCTTGTGAATGAATCGCAGGTCGACTCTTGAACAGCCGTAAAACAGCGATTCTGTTCAAATTCCCTATTGAATCATATTCGATTTCCCTTTGAGCTAAATTATAAATTATTTGTGTAATTAATCCCTTTTACAATCTTACATATAATTGGTGGAGAACGCGGGGCAGTTTAATCTAAATTGTAAGCACAACCAAGTTATTTAATATTTTCTATTTCTGTGGATGAGAGCATCTGAGTCTAGACTGTATGTGCGTGTGTGTGTGTGTGACGTAAGCAGCGCGGCCGCCCGCTTGAATGAATGAAACCTAGAGTGAATGCAGAGGGCTGTAACTCGATACCGCCTCTCTATTTTTAAACTGTAGTATGTTAGTTTAAAGTTAACGTCTGAGATCGTACAATAAGGTCGAAATTGAGCGTGTCCCTCATTTTCTGCAATGCCTTATTTATAGTTGAATTAATGTCATTGCGTGTTCCAGTGCCATTCAATTGCTATAATCCCGGCAGGGAATCTCAGTCACCGTTAGCTGAACGGAACTAAACTGCAGTAATTAAAAGGGAAAATAAATCGACGAATAAAGGATAGTTTGAGCGTGTCCCTCAATCTATTTAAAGGCCTTATTATTCATAGTTTAATTGTCAATGCGTGTTCCATTGTCAAAGCAACTATGTAATTTGACTCCCCTGGTTAAACATTAGAAATAATGCTTGCCTGTTTGTGTCTGTTCACTAAGTGAAACAGTGCGATTTAAACGGGAGTGTTTTAAATCTTGATCAAGTAAAGTTTAACTCTAAACAACAGCGAATAAAATCTGTTGTGTCTACGTGCTCAGAGAAACTGGCACGGAGATTTATGATCCGCCGAGATCATTTATTATTTTGTTTCCTCATTTGCAGCGCCAAGCTGCCACTTAAATAAAGTTTAAATCCAACTCTGAACGAACTAAGAGTTTAAAGCGCCACATCGCAAAACCAACTAGAAGTGGTCTTGTTATGTGTACAGTGTTGAAATGCGCTGCCATTTCATGTAACATGCTTAACTGAACTTGCAATGTAATGCTTCATGTGCTTAGCTCACTATAGTTTGTTTTGGTTGCCGTAGCTACGATGGTGACTCGGAAGTCTTAACCTACTTCCGGAGCAACTCTGAACTGCGCACGCGCAGCACATTGACGTCATACTATAAACAAACTCTACGGTGTTGCTATTGCTAAGCTAACGAAACTGTTGCTTTTACATTGAAGTCTATGCTAAAGATTAACCTCAAAGGTTAGCAGTTAGCATTAACATCCAGTGGTTGAATAAAGTGTGTGTGGGCAAAGCTAAACTTATTTAACCCTTTAAACCCCTGAACTAATACACCCCAGCCGGCACATGACCGACCTTCAACGTTGAAATTTGGTTGAAAAAAGGTCAGTTGTTGTTTCAACAGTGAAACAACGTTGATGTGACGTTGAATGCTAAATGGTTGAAGATCAGTCAACACATGACCGAAATTCAACGTTGAAATTTGTTTGAAATTAGGTCGGTTGTTGTTTCACCGGTAAAACAACTTTAATAAAACTTTGAATGCTAAACAGTTATATGTGCCCTCAAAAGCAAGTGTTTAAATCATAATGTTAATAATAATAATAATTAACAAGGTTAACTTATAAATCAACATAAGATATGTCTTCAGCATACAAATAAATGTTTGCCTTTTAAATGATTATGGACATTATTATTTCATGAAACTTATTATAAAATATAAATGTGTATGTTAAATATATAATCATTACCAACAATAAAACTAAATACATTTCGCTACCACATGCTGAAACAATTCCTATTGGTTGTTTTACCCTACTGCTTTGATCATGATTGGTTCATCTGGCTGTCATTCAGGTAACTGAGAGGTGAAACTGCGCGCCTTTGGAATTTTAAAAAATTCGACCGTTACGCATTCTCTGGTGAGGCTGTGAGCTGCATAGACTGTATGAGAGCTGCTGCTCACCGAAATTATTCAGTTGGTCACGATTATTTTATATTTTCCTGTTATATTTTTATTTTGAGCGTATTTGAATTGTAAAATCCCAACGGAGAACAAAAACCGGAACACAGAGGAAATAGACGTGAGCTGAGAGTCTCTGAAAACATACAGCACTGGCTAAGTCAGGTAAGACAATAAGTATTTATTATTACCTTTTAAAAAATAGTACAAGAGTTTACAAATTGGTAAAGGACATGTAAACTGCAGAAGTTAAATACTTGAGTGTGTGTTTGTGCTGCTTTATTATCACAGACAGCAAAAGTTAGATGCTAATCGCATTTAGCGCGCTAGCAATATTAGCTCATCTGGTAGTATATAACTTAAATCTGGTGTTGTTGTGTATTGCTAGTATTTGTTAATGTCTGTCTTTTAGAGATTCACATTTTTCGATATAAATGCCATGCATTACTGCAGGTGTGTTTACATTTTAATCCTATAATAACAGTCCTAAAGATGACATACTTTATCTTTCTTTTCTGAATATCATATAACAGCAAATGTCTTTATAATTAAAATGAATTAAGATTGTTTAAGGGAATGGTTTAAAACGAAAAACAGCATTTTAAGAAAATTTCAGTAAACCATTTATTTTTTCTCCTTGTAGAATCATTAAGGATCCGGTTTATTGGCAGTTTGGTAAGGAATTGTTCATCTTTGCACTGTCAGTTCTGGTAGAGATTCATTGATCTTTTGTTATAAGTTTATTTAATGTAATACAAATGTACTCAATATGATTTGACTTGTTTCACTAAGTTTACTGTTTAGTTAGAATTGTGATTAAAACCATGTTGTTTTAAATTTTAATCTGAATATGTCAAAATGTGTTTAATGAAGTGTTGTGCACTTTGTTTCCAACTCCACTGTTATTGGACTGTAAAGTAAAAAAATATTGTACAAGATTTGTTTTGTATTGAGTGGTTTCAGTTAAAGATATTCAACAGTATCAATGTTGGTATTTTATGAAATTTTATTTTTGGTGTTTTTGTTTATGCAGGACAGCACAGAAAGCACACAAGTGGGAGAGAGGAGGGGACAGCATCAGAAAGGACCTAGAGCTGGGACTCTTTCAAGGATCACCCGAAGCACAACCATGCTATTTGCACAAGGCTGTTGTTTCAGAAATCAGAATTTGAAGAAACATGTTGGCTTAAAATAATAAATACATTTCATTTAAGGTATTTCCTGCGTAAAGAATTGTAAGGCGATTGCTTTTTGATCCCTTCACCACGACATGGTTTCTGTTGCAGGTTCCATTCTCAAAGTCTTTTACCCATTTGCATTGCACAAATGTACACATCTCTTATAATGAGACACATTTGCAGACCTGTTTTCACAGAACTATAGTTAACCACCAAAATAAGAGATCATTTGGTTTTAGTCAAAAAAGGTTTCTCTGCATGTTACTGTACAAAAACTTTGAGTCTTTAACCTTATGAGGTCTAGGGATTTGGAGAAGTTTAAACCCTGACATCTGTGTGTGTGTTTTTTCAGTATCTGAAAAAAAATACACTACGAGTCAAAAGTTTTTGAACAGCAAGTTTTTTAATTTTATTAAATTTCCTTCTGCATTATAAAATTTGTATTTAAAATAATATTTAATATTATTTAAAATATTTTAAAATGTAATTTATTCCTGTTACTCCAGTCATCAGTGTCACATGATCTTTTAGAAATCATCCTAATATGCTGTTCAAGAAACATTTATTATTATGAATATTTAAGCAGTAGATAATTTTTTTTTTTTCAGGATTTTTTGATGAATGGTAAGATCCAAAGATTAGCATTTACTTGAAATAAAAAGCATTTGCAAAATTATATACAATACTATTCAAAACTTTTATTTAGCAAGGATGCTTTACATTGATCAAAAGTGATGATAAAGACATTTATAATATTACAATAGATTTCTATATCAGATAAATTGTTTTATTTTCAGTTCATCAAAGCAAACTGAAGAATTCTACTGAACTGTTTCCAACATAATTTTTTTTGAGCAGCAAATCAGAATATTAGAATGATTTCTGAAGGTTAATGTGACTTGATCATGAGTATTGATACAAATTCTGCTTTGACATCACAGGATTAAATTACATTTTACAATGAAAAACATTTTAAATAGTACAAATATATTTTATTTTTCTGTACTTTGGATTGGTGAGCAGAAGAGACTTTAAAAAAAAACTTTTTTTTTTTTTTTTTTACTGTGAGAAACATCTGAGTGTGTTGCATTATGTTTATTAGTTGCAATTAATTAACACTGAAGAATAAATATAAGTTATAAGAATTTGATTTGCTTTAATAATTTGATTGTTGTTAACCTTTACAATATATTCAAACGAACTACATTTCCCATGAGCAGCAGGGCGGGAGACAAAGAGAAAGGAGGATGCTGGGATGATTCGAGGAGAGCCGTCTATTTTTGTTAATGCGTCTATCGCCATTTGTTTTCTCTAAAACTTTGTTCAGTAAAGTTCCAGCGACAGAAATGTTCTCGTCTCATTCTTTGCTTCAAGCTATTTCAGAGTGGTAATGTAAAATGTCTAAAGTCTGATTACTTTGTATTCATCACAAACTGGGCTACAATAACATGTGAGCAGAATTAATGTGTTTGTATTGTTTTTGGAAAATGTTTTCGACAGGTTTTTATTTTGATTTATACAGTGTATGTTTCCAAAATAAAACTTTTTTTATAATATTGATCATGTGTTAGTTTATTGAAGTTGACCGTAAACCCATTGCTGCTAATCATTTGTTTTTTAACTAATACACAGTGTTGATCTAAATGCAAACTAGGTTGTAATTGAATGTACAGTTGTGTTTTTACCATTGCTTAAAGGTAAGTAAGACGGTGAAACTAAGTCGCGATTTCAACGGTGAATCAACGTCATAATATCAACGTTGAAATTTTTTGCAAATCCGAAAGGTTTTTCACCGTTGATTCAACGTCGACAGATGACCATAACCCGAAAGGTAAGAGGGTGAAACAAAGTCGCGATTTCAACGGTGAATCAACTTTGTTATTTCCACGTTGAACAGACGTCACAATATCAACGTTGAAAATTTTTGCAAATCCGAAAGGTTTTTCACCGTTGATCCAACCATGGTACCTGACGTTGTTTCAACGGTGAATCAACGTTGAAATGCCGGCTGGGACCTGTTGGTCTATTTTTCTGTCCTATTTCTCAATTTTCTAACTTTACCACTTTATATGCATTTTACTAGAAAGGGGAATATTACTTCACAATTATTAATGGTGACAAATTCAAATTTAATTCAAACATTAAATTTATTTGGACTCATTTGAATTTCCTCAGCTGGTCATTTCATATGATCATTAGTTCTAGTATTCTCTCTTTTAGGTCAATCATTTTAGGTACTAATAAGCCTTGAACTTTGAAAGTTAAGGGTAACTTATTTTACCTAATTAATTGATTTACCCCTATCAACAGATTCTATTCAGAATCACACTTACTCATTTCTTTAATTGCGTTTTTACCCCTATTGCTTCCTTTCTTGGTTATACAATTAACCTCCATTTTTATTTTATTTTATTTGTTTATTTATTTTGTGTTTTTCCTCATGCACTTAATTTCATTTTGATTATTTTGCCATTTATTACTTTTAATTTCATTTTACCCTACCTTTCTCCTTTACCTCCTTGTATCCTAGCTTGGGAACGACACACCTGAGCTTTAATAGGAGACATTGTTATCCCTCGCTACGAGTTCAAATAAATTAGAAAGACAACTCTCTTTCACTCAAAATTTTATTGGTGTTTCATTAGTTGTGCAGCAACTATAAACAACACACTACTCGTAGTCGGGTATAACAGCCACGCAGCCTGTGAGTGGACCCGATCCACTCAATTAGCTGAGTCTCCTTCCCTTCCCTTCTACCCAAGTCTCTCCTGCTTTCTTCTTTCTTTACTCCTCACATTTGCAGGGACCTGTAAGAACCATCAATCGATTCTAAATGAATGAAATGCCAAATCTTTTCAAAGAACAGTAATCATCCTTATGAATTTGATTGTAATCAAACCCTCCTTCGTTCTTCCTCACCTCCCTGAATTTGAAAACGCATTCCAAAATTTTGGCATCTCATCCCATACTGAGATCAATTATTAGAGATAAGTGTTGAACACCCGTTGCTTTCGAAGCCTCCTTGGTAAGCGGTCCAACTCTAAGGTGTTTTGGTGTCAATCCTGTCAGACTAAGAAAAGAGATACCAGCATTATTATTATATTCTCACGTCTCGAACAGAGATATAATAATATTGTTTACCTTTTTACAAAATCTAAGTAACATTCCTCCCATTGGAAAAGGGAATTGTTTTATTTCACTGAAGTGTTTTCACCTTTTTCTCTTGTTTTCTTTCCTCTTCCTCATTAGAGTGACGAAGTCTTCACATCCCTAGTCTACCTAGACACCCTGAGACCAACACTATCATCGCCACACTTCATTAGGGGTTCACAATCACTGACACAACACTTAGTTGTCCCACCACACATAGGCTTCTACTTCACACAGATCTGTGTCAGTCTCCCTTCTCCTCAGCGTGCAAACATGCCACAGACTGCAGACCCCCTTGCCCATGGGGAAGATGTGAACACTTGGCTGAGAGGCATGACGGACAGCCTCACCCCCAAGACCTTTGAACTGTTATTATTCTTAATGAGAAGGTTCCTGACACAAGATTCAAGCCAGAACAACAACCACGAGGAGCTAGTCAAAATCACCAGCTCCCTAAGCGATGCCTTCACAACCCAGCTGAAACTGAGCGACAAGCACATCACCCATCTTCAAGAGGAGCTGTCACGTGCTCAACGCCGCATAGACAAGCTGGAAGTGAAAGTTCAAGATCAACTCAAAGCACCCAACGAGAGGGAGCAGGAAACAACGGAACAAGTTAAAAGGCTCCAAGCAGCCCTGGCAACAGCTCAACTTGACCAGCAACAAGCAAAGGCTGCCCAGAGAGACCTGGTAAACAGACTCCAGTATGCCGAACAGCTACTAGAGAAAGCCAAGAACGACATCAGCAACAAGAATGCTGAAATCAGTGCCTTAGAAAACCACCTTGAAAGGTACAGCACTGACATAGACAATCTGACCCAACATCTAGACAATGCCAACAATGAGCTCTACGTGGTCAGAAAAGAGTTAAAATATGCTTATGAGCTGGAACAAGAGCCAAGAAGAGCGAAGCATATCTCAGCCTCACCACTGCTGAGCAGAGCTAAGTCTCACATCCAAGAACTGACATCCAACGAAGGAAGTGAAGCGCCACCTCCCGAAACATCACTAGCCTTCGCCACACAGCTCTTTCCTGCCACTGAAAGCAGAAACCCCATTCAAGCAGACCTTGGAACTGCACCTGGGTTGACCATCAAAGACCTCAACAAGCTGTCTAAAAGCATCAGCCAGTTTGACCCGAACTCCAAAGAGGGCCACGACATCCAGGCCCACCTGCAAGATATTAATTTTCATTTAGAAATGAGACCTCATGTGACTGACAGAGACAGGTTGTACCTCCTAAGAGCAACGTCGTGTCGAGATACGAAACTTCATAGATCGACAACTCAGTCACACAAAGTCAAACTACCAGCTACTTTGTGAGGTCCTGATCAAAGAGTTTACAGACCCTGAGTCTGAATATGGACTGTTAACCGCCTTGGAGACCAAACAAGGTCGACAAGAGACGCCACAAACCTACTACAACCGACTCCGAAAAGCTTACTTCGGTGCACACAACAAACCTGACCTTGAAGAAGAGGTGAACTTCAAAAGCCTTTTTCTGAAAAATCTGCACCCTGGAGTCAGTCGTCACCTCGGCGTCATGGCCTGTCCGCGCTCCATGACCATCCAACAGTTGCGCGATCTAACACAGAAGGCCTACACCAAGCAAAAGTTGACCTCAAAGAAAGGTAACAAAACCTCCACACTCTTGAACTCTGTAACCGAAGACTCAAGCCTTGCACTGGACGACACCCAGTGGCATCACAACACCGGAGTCTTCCATCAAGAGCAAAGAGAACGTGAGCCCCATGTCCACAACAGCTATCAGCCCAACCGCTGGGAAAAGCCATGGGACCAGCCACACTTCTCAAGAAGCCCAAAAGAAAGGATCAGCTGGAAACCTAACTGGACGTGCAAAGCCAAACGACCGGCTTGTCCAACAACAACTAGAGTGGGTAAGCAAAGACAGAACCCACATCAGCACCACTTAGACACCCACAGTGCTAAGTCTACACAAGAACAAGACTGTTCACCCTCAGAAGACATGGAACAAGTCATGAAACAACTGAAAGAGTTCCTTGAAAACCAGCTAGACACAAATGACTAGAAACAGAAGTCATGCTCGCTGTGACCAGCGACAGAACGGAAGGCCGACAATCACCTGGTACACCACCGCATCAGAGATGACAAGCACCTGTTCAACAACCACCCAGAACAAACAAGTCTCTCACGGCCAACCGCTGATGAAAACTCTTAGGTACCAAAGAACATCACCTCAGTCACCCATCACTTCCAAAGAAACTGTCAAATTTTCAACTCCATGAACCACATTCATGTCTGTGCAACAGCAACCACTAAAGCACAGAAGGTCAGAAAGTCTGCCACAACCAGAAGGCATCACAAGTGAAATGCAACATAGGAGACAAAGCTTTGCACCCCAGCTTCACACAGCCATGCCAAACTACCTCCGACTGTCTGCTAAAGAGCTTCCTGCCTTGCTGGACTGAACCCCATCTGAACACACCCTCACCCAAGCCAAGGATGCAGAGAGCATCTTCACTGACCTACAAGAAAAGGGGGAGCCAAAACAGACTGAAACAGATCTGACCATACATACACTACACAATTAACATTCACAACCCAGAGGTAACCACACCTACTGATAACACCTTTGACAAACATATTCTTCCCACAAGTAGAATATTCAAATCTCAGCTTAACATAGTTTTACATCCACCAGGAAGAAACATGCAACTATCCACACCCCAGGTAGAACACCTGACACTATGTTAAGGTACATGACACATCAGCTGCACCTGCCATCCTAGCTCAATAGTACTCGCAACCCTGACTAGGAAAACCCGCAGCTAATTTTCTTTGTTTTGTTCTGTTTTTTTCCTCTTGCCTATCGCTTTCCTTCCCCTCTTGCTTTAGCAGGTGAAACTCCTAGCCACCCTACAAGGGTCAAAGGTCTGATATTAGGATTGACTTGCCACACCTAATATCCGCAAACCATTCTAAACTGAATGGGAGCCAGAGAGCTCCATGCAAGATAGGTCAAATCATTTTACCACAGATGTCACCAGAACGTCTCTAAATTTAAAACCTTAAATAAACAAACAAATTTAATCACAAAATTTGATCAAAGCATCATCATACGAAAACAAATTTGAACAACAATTTCTATGTGAATTCGACCATTTTCCAGGTACTACATGTACCAGAATAACGTAATGCTCTGCACCAGTACAGTAACTGTCCTGGAAGTGTTGTCTTGTTGTTTGCTGTGTTTGTGTCTGCTTCTTCTGCCTTTGTTTCTCCAGCGCTCGTCGATGTCTTCTGCCAACAACACATCACCGATCGAAAGGGGGATATGTAGGGATATTAGCGCGAATCAAACAATTTGGGAGAGTCGATTAAAAGTAAAAACACTACAGACTCACATTCCACAAGAGGCCCGTCATAAATCTGACGTTTGATAGCCTGGCGCCAGACCGCCAGCCTGCAGCCAACCTAACTAACTAAGAACTCGCAAAATTAACACAAAGACACTTCTTCATAATCAAATCCTTCGAATAAGGAGATTGTCAAATTTGGAGCAAGTAACCAAGATTAATGGTCAAAGAGATGCAGATCTTGAACATCACATGAGTAAAGTCATTAGCGATATGGTTGGTTTTCCCCCACACACAGGACACAACGGAAATTCCTTCCCTAAACTTTTGACCTCCCAGCTTAGAGAACAGACCCTCACAGAAGGGCACAGAAAACTGTCTATTGATGTACATATGCGCCTAAAATGTGCTAAAGAACTAAGGAGCAACTCCTCATTTCTATGTATAACTTCCTATCATATATGTAACCCACACATTTGTCTATTATGTTTTAATCACTCATTGTGTATGTCCCTTTTGATAACTATTGAATAGTTTAATGGTTTATATTGATGTTTGATATGTCTGAGTTGGAAATCGCATTCTCAAAATGTTCCTGTAATTCAATTCTTTGCGAAATGTATTATTGTCTTGTTATAGAAATCATGTCCAAATTTATCTCTGCAAAGAGCGGGAATTTGGGATCACGGGACTAATAAGATAACATGGTGATTTATGGTTTGGAAGGTGGAACCAGCAGCCCACCGGAGTTCAGCCAATGTTCTAATTGGTCAAGACATCATTTTGGGAGGTGTCCAAAAGCTGAGTTTAAATACCAAGGACACCCTCAAATCTCGCTCTTATCTCTTGCAACTTTTCTTACTCCTTACAACGCTCTTCACGTGTTTCGCGCCGCCGCGTCTCGACGCCGCCTGGCCTGAATGCCAGCCTCCTCACCTAAAGGAAACATGAGGAGATCACCACACTTCTATCTTTTTCTTTAATCTTTTTTTTTATTTCTTTCCGTTGAGAGTTTCGTTTCTAGTTAAGTTTGTGCAAGCCGCGACCGACCTAAACGTATTCGCTGACCTCAACTTCAACAGCACGCAACTCTCATATCCAGCCAACGCCCAAGCACACAAAGGACCACAGAACCAACCAATCAGCAACCTCGGGAAAGCCCCTTTCTGAAGCGACGCAACTAAAGGAATTCCCAAAGGCAACGCGCAAGTAACCTCCAGAATCTTACTGAACTGGTGCATTTTGATATAAAGTTTAATAACCTCTTTGAGAGACTCAATACGAGGGTTAATTAAGTGATTGATGGTTGTTCAGGTCTAAGCAATTGCACATATTGCTATAACTTGGGACTTCATATTTTCATTCCTTTAAACTCATTCTTTCCTCACTTTCTCTTTCTGCAACCTGTGTGAATGCGTGTGTTTATGTTAGATTAGTTTGTATGTGTTAGGTTTATCCATTAAAATCATATTTTTATTAGAAAAAATAAGTATCTTGTGTTTTGTGCTTACAAGTTAATGTCTTAAACTGCTGATTTTGCTACTGTGCTAATATATAGTGTTTTCACTATATTCTGGATAGCAATATCCATCGCAGAGTTTCTGTTACGGCTTGTGAATGAATCGCAGGTCGACTCTTGAACAGCCGTAAAACAGCGATTCTGTTCAAATTCCCTATTGAATCATATTCGATTTCCCTTTGAGCTAAATTATAAATTATTTGTGTAATTAATCCCTTTTACAATCTTACATAACCCTATTCATCTTTCAAGCGTTGAAAGGTTGTGGGTGCATTTCGCAACCCAAAACTCATTACCTTGTAAGAAAATAATCTTGAAGGTGTCACAAAAGCAAATATTTCCTGAGCCCTTTCCATTAGAGGGTCCTGCCAGTAACCCTTTAGAATACCAAACTTACTTACAAACCTGGCCTTCTCTACCTGACCGGCACAATCTTTAATCCATGGCAACGGAAAGGAATCAGGCCTCATAATGGCATTTACCTTCAGTAATCTGTACAAAATCTAAACTTTTCATCAGGTTTATTACCTAACAAGGACAAAGAAGCCCAACTAGAAAAAGATGGCACCGCAATATCATTCTTCAGCACCTAACAGTTTTTTTTTTCTTATTTACTAACACTTGACAATAGCGCTGACGAATTGGGGCTGAGTTTCCATCGTCAATGTCATGTTTGATCAAATTTGTGCGAGAAGGAGTATCTGGGAAATAAATGAAGTGTACTATTTAATTAAGTTAAT
>NC_133367.1:48670178-48688288 GCF_049309525.1 Garra rufa | reverse complement strand
CATTTAGTGCTTTCATTGTAATAATCTAGGTAAAATCTGTCAAATAAGGATTTTACACTGTAAAAAAAACGGTCAAACGACTGGCAGCTATAACTCCAAAACAAAAAACCATAAAGTAAAATATCCTAATTGAAACAACAAAAAAATCTGTAAAATAAAGGTGTTTTTCTGTAAAAGCTTTAAATGTCAATTTCTGTAAAATGATTGTTTTTGCACTTTATTTTTAATAAAGATATTTTATTGTAATATTACAGTTTTTGTTTGGCAGCCGTAGCTGCTAGTCATTTGACCCTTTTTTGTGTACCAAAATATGTGACTCTTCTTAATGTCATAATAACTGACTATAATATTAAGTAAAGTGACACATGTGATGTGACCATCTTCCCTTTCTGTTTTATAAAGCATATTGATCATATATTGAGAAATCTATCAGACATGATACAATATACAGTAAGTAAAGTCTTAGAAAAGTTAGTCCAGAATAGAGCTGCACGACTAATTTTGCACTGCAATAGAAGGGTTAATATTATGAAAATGCACACAACTCTAGGTTGGTTATTGGTGAAGGACAGGGTAATTGATTCTCTGTTGTGTTTTATAAGACATATCTCTGTATCAAGAGTTCCGAGTGTAATTGTACTGTCAACTTTTGTATATTAGTGCTAGTCATAATTTTAACACCAGGCATGCATGAAAAGGATATATATATATATATATTTTTTTTTTTGCTTTCTGTTTCGAAAACTAATTCAAAGCAACGGACTGTAATGTATAGAAGAATGAAAACATGGAATGAATTGCCATAGGACATTACATGTTTTTTAGCAAGTAAAATGAGGTTTAAAAAATTGTTGAAGAAATATTTAATGGCACAGTACTAAGTGGATTGTTGATGTTGATGTAAACTTTTTTAAAAGTTTGAATTTCTTTATATATAATATAATAAATGCACACTCCAAATCAAAGCAATACTAAATATTTTAATGATATATATAAATGTAATCTTGATTAACTGTAAAATTGTTAGAACTAAGAAAAGAGTCTAAAAGAATTAAGAAGATGAATAATTTGGGAAGGTTAAATGCATGCTACTGATTTTACTCTATTGTGTATCAGTGATAATACACTAGCATAAAATTTGTGTAAGTCATATGGCTTATTATTAACACAGTTATTATGAAATAAAGAAGAGTTACATATTCCGGTAGCTATGAATTTGACCTGACAGATACTATGACTCTACTGTATCAACAGATTTCTCAATATCTAATTAATATGCTTTATAAAACAGAAAGGGGTGGTGGTCACACATCACATGAGTCACTTTACTAAATATTATAGTCAGTTATTATTAAATAAATAGGGGTCACATATTTCAGTGAATTTGACCTGTCAGATTCTGTGACTCTACTGTATCTACAGATTTCTACAGATGGTGACATCACATGAGTCACTTTATTGAACATTACAATATGTTATTATGAAATAAAAAGAGATCACATATTTCGGTAGTTGACCAGATCCAGTGACCCATACTATATAGGCTAATATCTCAGACTGGTATGCATTTGTAAGGCACAAACTATACTGGGTAATTGTATTTAATAGTAATAAAAATAAAAATTAGCCTATCCATTAAGAATGTTATTTAAACCAAAACCATTCAGTAACACAGACAACAACAGCACAGAATTAATGATTAATGTCTTCTCTATGCAAGCATTTCGATGCCACACTATCTAGTTTGTCCAATAGTCGTTTTTTCTTTAAAACATGAAACTTCTTTTACAGCAGCATCACTGCGACGATGATCATTCCGTTTCAGCGTCTGATTCAACGTGTGCGCGCTCCCGCGCCAATATTTGCTGAACAGCGACCCCTGGTCACAGTTTTCGACGGGGTCACAGATTTCGGCACAACACCTGGACTTTTAAAATACACAGAAGCACATGGGCATGGATATCTGCGTACATAGTCTTCGGTTAAACTGCGTTGTTTTCAGAAGCGTCAATTCAGTTGTGACATATAGTTTAATTTCTTCATTACGGGATTATCAAAGTAAATTATAACTCAAATTTGAGATTTTCACTGGGGCACGTGCCCCAGTAAAAAGGGTCTAGCAACGCACGTATTAATATTAATAATTGTGATGTTTATTGGATTCACGTTTTTACAAAAACACACGGAGACACAGGTTTCATGCAACTCGTAACTTTTACTCCACTTTCTTATTCCCTCTTTTACAGGTTACACCCACCATGTCTTTAGCAGGAGAGCACCACCCTCAGGTAAGGAATAATAATACAATTCTCATACATCACAATAATAGAAGAATATAATTAAAATTATTTTTTTTTTACAGCAACTGTAACACAATTATTATTATTATTATTATTATTATTATTATTATTATTGATTAACTATAATTGTAATAATAATAATAAGGAATTTAAAAAATACCATAAATATTTTGGTTATTATTATTACATTTAAATTATCAAAAAAATTAATATATTTCTTTGCTCAAATAAAATAAAAAATAAATTGTGATAATATAGAATAATCTTAATCTTTATTATTATTATTTTTATTAATAATAATAATAATAATAATAATAATAATAATAATGATATATTACTTTACAGTGCAATATGATTAATCATATTTTTTTTATTTAATTGGTGTATTTAAAATAAATGTAATTACATTATAAATAATAAAATAAAACATTTATATAAATTAAAACTAACCAAAATATGTAATACTATTTTATTAGAACATTTTATTATAATTTAAAAAAAATAAAAAAATGCCAAGAAAGAAATGTATAACAATTGAAATAATCCAACTGTACTGTAAAATAAAAAAAGGAATATTTAATGATAATGGAAAAAAATCACAATTGCATTTTCTTTAATATTATATGAATCAATCAATAATAATAATAAAAATGATAATAAAAATACTAATAAATGTTAATTTAGATTACAATAGTATTGTCGCAATTATAATATTATTATCATCCTAAAATAAAAATCATGTTGGTTAATATTATTAATAAATAAAATCATAATAAAATCATTGCAGTGATAAGAGTTTTTGGTAACACTTTACAATAATGTGTCGTTTGTTAACATTAGTTCATGTATTAACTAACATGAAAGAACAATGAAATTTACATTTATTACTATTTATGAATCTTTCTAAAGTTAGTTCAAATACAGTTGAGTGTTAGTTAATGTTAGTTGACAGAGCATTAACTAATGTTATCAAACACAACTCCTGATTTTAATAATGCATTAGTAAATGATCAAATTAACATGAACTAAGATTAATAAATGCTAGTATTGTTCATATAGTTCATGTTAATTAATGAACCTTGAAAACTGGAAAGAGTTACAGAGTTTTTTTATTATTTACTTTTATTTTTACTTTTATTATTTACTAATTATGAATAATTAAATAATTATACATTATTGATATTCTTTTGTGAACTGAAATGAAAATTGAATACTTTTGTTATTTCAAATAATATTTATAGTAATTTAAAGTATAATCATTATATTTTAACTACTATTGAAATATTCATATTGCACTCTAAAATAAAATGTTAAGTGTTTAATATAAATTAATAAGAACTTATTTTATTGTCTTATTATAACTATAAAGAAATGTTATGAATGCTGTAATCCCATCATACTGTAAAAAAATAAATAAAATATATATATATATATATATATATATATATATATATATATATACATATATATACTGTAAGACATATAACATTAGTATTACTTAATTGTTAAGATTTTTAAAAGGCACATTCAATTCTTTCACATTTACACATGGATCGATAATTGCAATAATTTGACCATAAACAGTTGAAAAAATGTATTAGAAATTAAAATTAATGTTTGTCACGAGGGGGCGCTTTAGGAGCGCTAAAATAATACGGTTTCCATAGTAACAGCTGTACACAAATCAGCGCTAACGCTGCTTTATCAGACATGAATTGACAATGCAAACGACCTGTTTCTGAGGACAGTCGGTTCCCTTCAGATACATTAATATAAAGAGATCCAAAATTGTCGAAATTTCGAGCCCTGATTACCTCTAAAGCAATTGAAATAGTTACACTACTTTTAAATTACATTTTAAATAGGGAAATTTTATCTGTAGCCTACTACAGCCTATTTCCAAAATAACCTTCCCAACAATGTTGATAGCCTACATTTGTGTTTTGAAATATATAAAACAATTTATTTTATTTGGATGAATTTGTCTGTCTTTTTTAGCAGATTTACCAATGATCTTGTCTTTTCCTTAATTTCAGGCCCACAATTAGTTAAAGTTGTTGAATAATTCCACCGCTGGCCTTGTCCGGTGTGTGCGCGTCTACGTTGCCTAGTGACGAACGTGATTGTAGCGGGACCACGTAATATACCAGAAATTAGGTGCCATTTAACTCTCAAGACAGCTATGAGCTTGGCAGATTACTTCTCTCTGCAAAGCCTGCACCCCGTCCATTTACACCATATAGCGGGACATTTTCTTCAAGACCACGCCGTTGTTACCTCGCGTGTGAGAGCTGTCATGTCGTTTTTAAGTTGTTAATCGTCAGAGCAGCGCTAACAACATTAGCGCGAATGCTAACGCGAGGGCAAACTGTAACGTGTGTGCGTCTGTGAGGTGAGTGAGAAGAGGGCGAGAGAAATAGTTTGTGCTTTCCTACACAATAAAACGTTATATATTGTGGAAAAAAAACATGGAAATAATCTGTCGTGTTTATCCTGATGTTTACTGTATTTATTAGTTTGGCCAGTGTCATTGTGGGTTTTAGTTATTTTGCTGTTTTGGGCTGTAAGGACCTTTGAAATAACTGAAATCGAATGGCGAAGTGATATAGACATGCACTGCGGTCTAAAGCTGCCTGGAACTACGTTCGCCGTGCGTTTCCCTGAATATAATGCACACCTCTAGAACGTTCGTCAGCCAATCAGATTCTAGCATTCAACGGCCCTGTAGTATAAAATGATATTAATTTAATCCCCTTAATATTTTTCTTGTGCCCTGAACATGGTGGGAAAAAAATAAAAATAAAAGTATTTTGTGTAAGGTTTGTTTTTTGAAAGACTTAAATAAAGCTCTTAATTTTCATTGATGACTGCAGTTTTATTTAGGGGCTAAGAAAGTCTTAATTATGATTTCAGGTGGTCCTAAATGTGGGGACTGAAAAAAGGCTATCCATTGAATAAATATGAGTGCATGTTTCAAAGTCATTTGCTGAGCTGCTTTGTGTAATATATTATTCTGACAGCGCCTCCTGCTGGAAGAGAAACGCATAGAGTTGTAAATGTGAACTGATGGATGTTATTGTTATATTTTTATTGTTATATATGTTATTTAAGTAATATAATATTTGATAACAATTGGTAAAATTAATATAATTGATTTATTCTTTGAAACTTTAATATTAATTTCTAGTAAAAATATTAATATTAAAAACTAGTTCAGTGTTAAATAAATATTTTGAAATTGTATTTTTGTTATTTATTTATTATTATTTATTTCTCTGAAAAGCAATGCAAAATAGTAAAAAGCAAATTTTTACTATTTAATTATTGTAAAGGTGAAAAAATTGGAAAAATAAATGGGAAAAAAATGCGAAACACCGCGTTCGGTATTCGGCCTTCGGCCAAGCATTTCATTATTATTCGGCTTCGGTCAAGAATTTCATTTCTATGCATCCCTTATTATTATTATTATTATTATTATTATTATTATTATTATTATTATTATTAATATTAGTGTTGTTGTTTTTATTATTATTAATATCATAGAAACATTGAGCAGTAATAAGATAATACTGATGGGATGATGTTTTGTGTGGACGGTAACAGTTTAATGCAGATTCATTGACTGCATAAATGTCTTTACAACACTGAATATACATAATAAATGTATAAATATAAATAAAATAAAACTGCAGCCAACAAACACCACTCATGTATTTAATGCACCACCTCAGTTTAAGCTTATATACATAAACATATAGTAATCTGGCCTTGAATGGAGAAAAACATGACACTGACACAGAAGCTAGGATAGGTGTGGTGTGTGTTGGGTATGGGTCATTAGTACTTTTGTCTTTTATATATCTACTGTTGTCATTATATCAGTGTTATTATTCTTATTATTGATATTACTGTTACCGTCATCACTAAATATTATCATTACCATCACAATCTTCAGTATTGTTGTTATTATTACTATTATAAGTGTCTGCTGGCGGTCCACGGAGTGGTATTAATCTTTTAAGACATCATAATAATATACTTGGATAGTTATAATTATATATATATATATATATATAAAGAAACTGTTTTGCAAGCACGACTGGAGCAGGACGTTTCTCAGTGGGTGTCATATTATAACTGTGGAAAGTGCTTGCAATTTGCTTTTGTAAAGAACCGGGCACACCTCTACGTTGTGAACTTCAACACTGTAACGTACAACCCATAACACTGCGTTAAGCCATCGTTTATCATTATCATTACTTAAACTAATAAGGCAGACAGACAGTCAAGCTGCATCAATCACAATTTTTAGACTACATTGCACTCACAGCTGAACAACAGAACTACAGACACGCAAGTTAGCCCCTTACCAAGACATGTGCGGGGTTGTTACACACCATAACGTACACAAAGACGTATTTTGAACGATCGCTAGAAAATACAATCATCAATTATTAATCATACTTACAGGTAGAAGTTCAGAAGAGCAAGCCGGTCCAAATAAACTGGGCACTGATCCATTTTTTAAAACCAAGCGTTTGGTGAATCTCGCGTTGTAACGTTACTCCCCAAGATTGGAAAAACAGTCATCAGTAAAATGACGCGAACACAACACAAGATTGGCATTGGACTGCTGAGGTGTTGAAAAAATTAATGTTAACCACTCATTCTTGATAGTTTCATCTTTCGGAAGGGCATATAAAACAAATTCACTCTCACAGCGCAGGGCGTCTTCTTGACATGATGTAACGTTAATCCACGTGAAAATGGTAGGCCTGCTGTTTGTGGGCGGGCAAGTTGTTCGCGAAATTGAATGTGGGCGGACATTACGCAAATGTGTAGCTCGTGACGTGTGGCCGTTACAGAAAAAAGATTCGAATTGCTGACGACTCGTTTAGGCGAATGTGAGCCGACTCTTTTTTTTGTTAGACAAAAACTTCATTTATAGTGCACTGTCGGTGTCACAACTTTGCAGATAGTTTATGTTCACATACAGCTACATGACACACTACATGAAATATCATATTTGAAAAGGCATAATAGGGGCACTTTAACAATAAATTGTAAGTTAGGTTTGTGTATATTATAAAAATAAATATATCAAAGAAAAAATATATAAATATTAAAATTAATTAATTTAAACTATACAATTTTTTTGGAATAAGTTGAGGTACACATATGATAAATATAAATATTTACAAATTACAAAATCACTTGAGTTTTAGTATTATAAAACAAACTGTGTAACACATTAGTGTTGTTTTTGGCGGCCGATTTTCATTTTAGTTTTAGTCTAGTCTTTGTGTGAACCTGACATTTTAGTTTTTATTAGTTTTAGTCAAGTTCATACTCCTTTTAGTCTAGTCAAGTTTTAGTCGACTAAAAGTCTGAGCATTTTAGTCTAGTTTTAGTCAGAATTACCCATGACTATTTTAGTCTAATTTTAGTCTAAGGAAACGGATTACATTTAGTCTATTTTTAGTAATGCAATTTTATTTAACCCAGTCAATATAGTATAAGTAGCTAGTAGTATAGACAAAACCAAAGTTTTCTTTTAGCCAAACCCATTTCAAACAAGGCTATCTTATTATATTATTGTTACCTTATGGGCTGAAAAATGCATCCATTGCAGAAGATGCTCTCATTTGAATTTACAACATTTATTTAACCTACCAAACATGTTAGAAGTACACACACATAAATTGAAAAAAAAAAAATTACATAAAAACAATAAATAAAATAGCATCACATGACAATGCCAGAAAAAATACAGAGAAACAAGGTTTGAATGGTCAAGCTACAATTTACTAAAAAATAGTGATGTGACGTTCGACACAGAAGCTTTGCATAATAATATTAATCAACTTAACAATATTCTTAATTTACTTGATCATCTTTGCATACACAAATCATGTTTGTACTTTTGTTTTTTAAAGTTTATTTACAGATTAATTCATTTATACCTTGTGTAAGTAAAATATTTCTTTTGGTTTTATTAGCACACATTTATTTATTTGATGAAATTGTCCAAAAATGGCTTGAACATCTGGGATGCAAAATAAACATTTTCCACTTTTGACCACAAGATTTCGAGTACTGAACCTTTTTAGAAACAGTTGAGGGGAACCCTTCGGTGCTTCGAAAAGCTTCATTTTCCAATCACTACTAAAAATTAGAAAAAAATGTATGTGTTCTTCCTCCTTTTTCCCCCAAATATGAACCCTATCTGGCCGGCCATTGGTTTGTAGTCGTCTTCTAGATAATTCCGCGAGTGGAGCTTGAGGGAGTGACATCGCCTGTGGTTTAGGCTAGAAGGGATACAGTTCTGGCAACTGGGCATGCGCACATCAATCTAACGTTAGAACATTTGGTTTCGTCTCGTTTTCATCAACGAAAATAAAGAGACATTTTAGCATAGTTTTTATTTTGTAAACAACATTTAGTCTCGTTTTTATTCGTCAACGATATTTCATAATACATTTTATATAGTCATCGTCACATGATCAGCATTTTGGTCTCGTCTCATTTTCGTCACGTGATAAAGGTTCGTTGACGACGATATTTAGTCATAATTTTAGTTGACGAAAGCAACACTAGTAACACATCCTGGAGTTATTATTAACAAGATACAAATATACCTGTGCTACTTAAAGGATTAGTTCACTTCCAGAACAGAAAAAGTACAGATAATGCAGTCGCCCTCTTGTCATCCAAGATGTTCATGTCTTTCTTTCTTCAGTTGTAAAGAAATTGTTTGAATGCAGTTTAAATGCAGCTTCAAAGGACTCTAAACGACCCTAGCTGAGGAAGAAGGTTTTTATCTAGAGAAATGATCGGTTAATTTCTGTGCATTTTATATACTTTTTAACCTCAAATGCCTGTCTTGTCTAGGTCTGCCTGTTTTTTCTTGTTCTCCGATCTCTTTTTCTCCTCCAACTTCACAATGGTCCTGCATCACAGTAGAAGTACCAACCCAGTGTTTACAAAGTGAACATGCAAAGATGATTGTTACCCGTGAAATGATAACATTAACTTGGATCTTGATTGTGTTTTATTCCACTAGTGCAGAACTCACACGGTACACATTTTGGTCGTTGTTGTTGTTTTACTCGTAGTTAGAATAGTGTACATATGTGCATTCGTGCGGTCAAACTGTGAACATAAAACAGTTCACAATTAATATTTAGTCATGTTTTACATCAAGCATTGTCACATTTAATGCAAACAGATTTCTGGAAACACAGACTTGCGTTAAACTTTGTTTACTAACTAAATGCAACTTATTGCACGAATATCTCAACGTTCAGTAACATAATAAACAACACATGTCTACACAAACAGAAAACACAAGTGTATAATATTAGTAATCACAAATAGCCATCTACAGAAAGATATATCAGTATCCTCAGATTACTCAACACAAATATTACTCACCACGCTGGGAATATGTAGTATATGTATATACTTTCACATGTAATCATTAGAAGTTTTTTACAAGCTCCGGCCGAACAACAGATAGCTCTCTGTCTTAGTGATCACATGAGTTCACAGAAACAACCTTCTTAAAGGGGCAGCGCCCAACAATGATAAAAAAGATGATAAAACAGCCATGTACGATGATTTTGAAGTTGGAGAAGAAAACGAGATGGGAGTTTTTTTGACATACCCTAACTGTTATGAACCGGAATAAACAGTTCAGGCAGAGCAAGCTTCATTAAACTGCATTTTGGAAGTTCAAACTTAGAGATAATTCCTGAAATGTTCTCCTCAAAAATATAATTTCTTTATGACTAAAGAAAGAAAGACATGAACATCATGGATGACAAGTGGGTGAGTCCATTACCTTTTGTTCTGAAAGTGAACTAATCATTTAAGACTGGTTTTAATAACTATAAGATAACTCAAGTTATGTGTTCAAAGTCATGCTCAGTTAAACAGACAAACATTAAAGGGTACGTCTGGTGAATTTAAATCCACTTTGTATTCTCACAAAATCTGTAATATGTAAATTAACAATATTCAGATGATGCAGAGCATTACTTGGCTGACAAATAAATAGAGATATCTCATGGAACTAAAAGAAAGATTAAACATTATTTGTTCACATATATTACCATCACAAAGCAGGTTGAAAATCACCAAACTTGCTTTAAGGCGATGATTACAATACATATTATTTGTCAGGTTTGTATGTCCATATAGTTGGTTTAATGAGTGTTGTCAGTTGCATAAAAGGTTTAGACAGACTTAAAAGTTAGTTATTCATTTTTTTTCTTTAAGACTGGTCAAATTTTTGAAAATTTGGTTACATAAAAACTTAGATTAGTCTAAGTTGGATCCAAAATATAAGACTGATTACCCCTTAGTTATCTGCTCGCTGGTCAAATGAGTTCTTAAGACACTGTCTTAACATAGAGACTAAAGCCCCGGTCAGACTACACAATTTTTTTGTCGGTTCCGACAGTCACTGTGTCAGACTATGCGATTTTGACAGGTTAAAATCTTGTCTCGTGGGTACCAAACATGTCACACTACACGTCGATTTGCGACCAATCATTACGTGACATCTATGACAAGTCGCACCCTACTTCCGTAAACAACAGCGCCAATGGATCCAGAAGCGGTGTTTTTTGTACTGGCTGTGTTGATCTCTGAAAAGCGTAAGAAAAGAAAGAAAACTCGACAGTGGCACGTTCCTGGTTTGCTCGAAGAGGACAATATGGGCTGTCAATCCTGCAAAGAGAACTTGAGGTAAAATATCGTTGTTTAGCCAGACAAAAAAATGACCGTTAAGCAAATCAAAAAGGCAAGCATACTGTTGCCATAGCTCCACAAAGTTTTCTTCCAATTCATAGGTCCACCTAGTAGCAAAGTCATCTCTCTTTCGTTTCGCCATGTTTAAAAGCTGTGTACGGAAGAGGTTCTGTGCTCCTATTGGTCAACGTCACCCATGTGACGGAACTCGTCGTGGAGGGCCGGAAAATATTAAACATGCTAGTCTTTCTGTGTAGACGTCGTGGAGCATCGCAGACATGTACTGGACTATGTCACACTAAACGATATGAAACGTTCGAATCTTGTGTCCCGACACCCATTGTCGTATACGATTCTCCACGACACCCTACGAAAAGAAAATCGTGGCAAAATCGGGCTAAAATCATGTAATCTGACCGGGGCTTAAGTTTATGCAACTGGCCCCTGAAGTGAGGCTGGGTCCAAACTGTAGTAACACTGGGACGGACAACCTGAGAGATAGAAACAGGACAACAGAAGGAGGATTAACATAGATAATGTTCATATTATTGCTAAAAACTTTACTGTACTTTGATATCCTGTGTACTATCAATAGTTCAGAGTTTGGTGACATTAATTACCTTACTTTGCTATTATTTGGTTACAATCCGATTTTATCCTAAATACCTTAGCAAGCATATTATTTGTCTTTAGTATTCAGGGAACAGACACAGTCTCTATGGACTGGACTATGTGTGCCACAGTATTATTGAAATAGGAGGAACATCTAAACTGTAATTTACACAACTGTTCAAAAACTGGAGTCAGCTCTATTTATTGTAAAAAAACAAAAACAAACCAAAAACAACAGTAGGAAAACAATAACATTGTGAAATTATATTACAATTCAAGAGAACTATTTTTTTATTTAAATGTTAAAATATGATTGATTCCTGTGATCACGTCTTCAGTGTCACATGATCCTGCAAATTAATTCTGATATGTTGATTTGCTGCTCAAGAAACATTTCTGATTACTATAAATGTAAAAGATCAAAAACAGATAGGCTATGTTGAGATTTTTTTTTTGTGTAAACTGATTTTTCAGGATTCAGTGTTAGATGCAATGATGCATTCAATTGATGAAGTGAGAGAAAATACTTTTGTTTCAAATAAACAGTTCACTTTAAACTTTATATTCATCAACAAATCTTGAGGAAAAACAAACACAAAACATGATTAAGAAATATTTCTTGAGCAGCAAATGAGATATTTCTGAATAATAATGTGACACCTAAGACTGGCCTAATGATGCTGAAAATTCAGATTTGATCACAGAAATAAGACACATTTGAACACATTTAGTCACTCATGTGTTGGATGTCAAAACCTTCTCTAAATAACTTCATGTGCTTTCTTAGCTTACCCATGTTTACATCTCTGTCAGCAGCTCTCTTCAGAAATTCAGATATCTTTGAGCTTCTCATCTGTTCTAGATTTACCCCTGAAACCACAAAACAGTTTTTATCAATAATATTGTCATCATGAAAGATTTAATCACGTTTGAACTTTGAAGTTAACTAGATTCAGTTCATTTGAGCTCAGTTTAACGCACATTTTTAAGATAAAAGTGGCCCAACTCCAATATCCACTGACTAATTGCCAGCAAAACCTTTACAAAGCTATCAAAACCTCCCATCTACACATAAATATGTGAATAAAAGTCAAAACTTTCATGAATTAGAGCTCAATATACAGAGTTGGCCTAACGTTACCTGTTCTGAATAAGAGTTGATATGCTAACGGACTTATTCGAAGTCACTAAACTATTTCTATAAAGTAAATATTCAACAGAAACCTCAGTTACAAGTAAGAAAAGTGTCAAGAACAGTTTTATGTAATATTTATGTGAATTTAGGGACTAAACTGACCTGAAAACGGTGAAAACAGCAGCGAGAGACGGGTGTTGCAGCCTGTCAGTTGGTGTGTTTCTGCCTTGTTCCCATGGTTACTCCCGCCGCTGCAGCGTTTGAATGAGACTCAGCACACACGCATCATAACACATTTACATAAAGAAACATGCAGAAATAGACAACTAAATAATTATTATTAAACTTTACATTTGAATGGTTTTGTAGTTATGTACTATGACTTATTTGTACATGTAACTGCAACCCGCACATGATTGGCACTTTTTATTTTAGTTTTATAGATTTTTAAGAACATTCAAATTTTTTCCTTTTTTTTGTTATATTTTTTGGGCTTTTTATGCCTTTAATGGACAGGACAGTAGAGAGATGACAGGAAATCAATGGACAGAGAGAGGGGAGCAGGATTGGCAAAGGTCCTCGAGGCGGGAATCGAACTCAGGTCGCCGTGAGCACAGTTGCGCTATTTGTTCGTGCACTAACCACAGGGCTATCGACGCAGACTCAAATTATTTATTAAAATATTCATTTAAATAACATGCAGTATTTTTATACAAAATTTTGTTAAAAATTATAATTCAGTGCTTCAGATTCCTTTTTAACTGTAACACATAAATCTAAAACATGCAAGACCATCCGCTTGCCACTGGTGTACCGACAGAGACCCAGCGGCAGCAAACCGCTGGTGATGTGCCACCCGAAAAACCTCAGCAAGACACTGAATTTGTGGCGGACCGCCAGGTCATTGTTTGCTGGCAATATTACAGTAATATATTACTATTAATAATATTGATATTTCTGTTACCAGGGTCCATGTAAACGCACTCAGTGATGAACTCACTATTTGCATACAGCTTATTAATGCTTTAACAATTCATCTATGTCTATTACGACTGTTTCAGACGCTCCACTGACACTTATGATGAAAAACAGTTGTTAAAGACATTCAGATCTGCATTCATGCTGCTGCTGATCCAGAAAGAGCAACACAAACAGTCTGTTTGACCACATAATCATCATTATTTCTGTGTTACAGACATTTATGTAACAAGTACTGGGATAAAAGTTTATAGTTTGGGTATAAACACTCATTGTCTACAGTAGCGATCAAAACTAAAGTATCTTAACATGTATGTATTATAACACTTATCCTCTTCCTCCAGGAGGTGGCCACAACTGCACATTTAAAAAACTATTCATCATTGAATCATTCATTCAGATGATTCTAATAGTGGAAAAAAAAAAAAAAAAATATATATATATATATATATATATATATATATATATAGTGTGGCGGGAGTCCCGAGGCACAATCAGCGTCGCCCTGGCAACTCACGGCAAACAGCTGGATCTCATCACCACGGACCAATCGTTCACGGACGCCGCCCCTACAAAAGCCGGTTGCTCACCACAGATCACTGAGAAACTATCTCCGATGAGGTTGAAGCTTACCTGCTCTCTGCTCTCATTTCCCCTTACAGATTCGCTGTGAACGATTGGCCACCGTCACTTCCTGGACACCGCCACCACCGCGAACTCACCTTCAAGCACCTACCCGTTTGCTTGCACCTTCCTGGGGATTCTGCACGACAAGGACTTCACCTCTCACGGAGCACCGACGCACATTCACCTGCCATTCCACCGTTTCACTTAAGTCTGTTCAATAAACTCACCCTCCGGGGCTCAACTAAAAGTCTTGTCTTGTCGTGCTGTTCCCCGCCCGGCCACAAGGTGGTGGAGAATGCGGGCAAGTTTCCGGGCCTGAGAACACCGACGAGCAAGACTCACTGTTTGTTTACACCGCCATCTTGCCCCCATTCACTTCCGGTTCTGTTTTTTTCAGGGCGCGCCGCTCCCCGAGATCATGGAAGAACTGGTCAAACAACTCACCGAGGTTAGCGTCCGCCAGCAGCAATGCTTTGAACTGTTGACGGAGCAACATGGACAGATTCGAGGATATTTGGCAGAACTACGTGCCCCGGCTGCTCACACCGTCCCGCTGCCGGACCCCCGCGCCGCCGCCGCTCGACTACTACCTAAACTGACCGCAGATGATGATATTGAGGCTTACCTCAAAATGTTTGAGTCTGTCGCTCGCACAGAGGGTTGGGCGAGAGGAATTTGGGCGGAGACATTGGCACCGCTGCTTTCTGGTGAGGCCCAACGGGCGTATTTTTCATTGCCAGCAGCAGCACAAAATAACTATAGTGAATTAAAGAGAGAAATTTTAGGGCGTTTGGGGCTTTCAGCCGTTGCGGCTGCACAGCGTTTTCATGACTGGGAGTTTAAAGCACGGTTGCCAATTCGCGCTCAAATAGCCGATCTGATGCGGTTAGCAGAGCATTGGTTACTAGAGAACTCGCCATCTCCGGCCCAGGTGGTCGAAAGAGTAGTAGTCGACCGGGTGCTGAGAGCGCTACCGCGTTCAATGAAGCAGGCGGCCGGGATGAAGGGTCCAAAAACCCTAGCCGAGCTGGTTGACGCCGTGGAGCTGGCGGACGCAGCCTTCCACCGGGAGGCCGGGGAGTGAGCGCCGCCTTTTCCCCGGAGGGTGAACCAGGAGCGACGCACGCCAGAGGCGCACCCCCGCGCAGTATACAGACCGCCCAGTCCCCGCGACGAGCCAATGCCCACCGATCCACCATCACCGACCCCCAAAGCCTGGATGGCCGGCTGCGTGGTGCACCGGGAAACGCCACCAGGAGCCCCCACGACCTCCGTCGTGATTCGAGGACGACGGTATCGGGCCCTCCTCGACTCCGGAAGTTCAGTCTCCCTCGCCAGGCCCGGACCCCTAGAACCCCGGCCAGCCCCCAAGTCGACGATGCCTATCACGTGTGTCCACGGTGACACCCGCCAGGTACCTATAAGTCTACTTACCTTTCGTAGGGATGGAAAAGCCTGGACCCTGGAAGTCGGAGTCGTAAGCGACCTACCGGTCCCGTTGCTGTTGGGGCGCGACTGGCCGGGGTTGGAGGCTGCCCTCGCCGAAGCTGCCCGGTCCCCTCGTCCTCGGCACCACCAGCGTCGGCCGCCGTCGCGGGGATCTCGAGGCCATACCAACCTGTTAACAACCGACAGTGGGAGAGATGGTGAGTCCCCCTTCCGTAATACTAACCTCTTCCATGATGTCTTCCGGCAGGTTACGGGCGGGGGAGACTTTGGCCGCGCCCAGAAGGAGGACGACCGACTGAAGCACTGTTGGCGACAGGTCCGCATCCTGGAGGGAAAGGAAGTCCTCCCGGCACCTCACCCTCTCCCATATTTCGTCGTCCAGAACGGTCTGCTATACTGCGTCGCGGAGCGACGGGGGGAGGTCAAACACCTGCTGGTCGTCCCAAAGACCAAGACGGAGCTGGTCCTAGAGTTGGCACATTCGCACCCCATGGCTGGCCATCTGGGAGCCCAAAACACGACGCAACGGATTCGGGATCGATTCCACTGGCCCGGCCTGGAGGCCGAGGTCAGGAGGTTTTGCCAGGCCTGCCCTACGTGCCAGCGCACGTCACCCAGAAAACCTCCCCCCAGCCCGCTGATTCCATTACCCATCATCGGGGTGCCCTTTGAGCGAATCGGGATGGACATCGTGGGGCCGTTGCCGAGGTCTGGCCGGGGACACGAGCACATCCTCGTTATCGTGGACTACGCCACCCGGTACCCAGAAGCAGTCCCCCTCCGCCAAGCCACCGCCAAAGCCATCGCTCGCGAGCTGTTCCTGCTCTCCAGCCGGGTGGGTCTACCGTCGGAGATACTGACCGACCAGGGAACCCCCTTTATGTCCCGGCTAATGGCTGACCTCTGCCGGCTGCTGAAGGTAAAGCAAGTGAGGACCTCGGTCTACCACCCCCAGACCGACGGGCTCGTCGAGAGGTTCAACCAGACCTTAAAACAGATGTTGCGACGGGTGGCCGCCGAAGACAAAAAGGACTGGGATCTGCTCTTGCCTTATGTGCTGTTCGGCATCCGGGAGGTACCACAGGCCTCCACAGGGTTCACTCCCTTCGAACTCCTCTTCGGCCGGCAACCCCGTGGCCTCCTCGACGTAGCCCGAGAAGCCTGGGAGCAGCAGCCGGCAGTCTACCGGACCGTCGTCGAGCACGTCCGAGACATGCGGGAGAAGATCGACCGGGTCATGCCATTAGTCCGGGAACACCTGGTGAAATCCCAACAGGCCCAGCAACGTCTCTACAACCGGGCGGCCCAACCGCGGGAGTTCCAACCTGGAGATAGAGTGATGGTCCTGGTCCCCAACGCAGCCTGCAAGTTCTTGGCCCAGTGGCAGGGGCCCTACACGGTTGAGGAGCGAGTGGGCCCAGTTAACTACCGGGTAAGACAGCCCGGCCGAAGAAGAGTAAACCAATTATATCACGTTAACCTGTTGAAGAAGTGGATCGGGGACCGGGACCAGCTCGCCGCCTTCGCCTCCCAAGATCCCGCGGTTGTAGATGTCAATCCCAACCTGTCAGCCACACAGAAGACGGAGCTGCGGCACCTGGTCGGTCAGTTCCTGGACGTCTTCTCCGACAGCCCCGGCCAGACTAATGTCCTAAGCCACGACATCTGCACCCCTCCGGGCGTCCTCGTCCGGCAACGGCCCTACCGAGTCCCAGAGGCCCGCCGGCAGGCTATAGAGGCGGAAGTCCAAAAGATGCTCAAGCTGGGGGTAATAGAACCATCACGGAGCCCGTGGTCCAGCCCGATTGTCCTGGTCTCGAAGCCCGACGGCACCCTGAGGTTCTGTAATGACTACCGACGCCTAAACGACATCTCCGACTTTGACAGCTACCCCATGCCCCGAGTGGATGAGCTCCTGGAACGGTTGGGGAGGGCTCGGTACATCACAACACTCGACCTCACCAAAGGCTACTGGCAAGTCCCCCTCTCGGCCGACGCCAAGCCCAAAACGGCCTTCTCGACGCCCTCGGGGCACTGGCAGTACCGGGTTCTCCCCTTTGGCCTGCATGGGGCCCCCGCCACCTTTCAACGACTAATGGATGTAATCCTCCGTCCCCATCAGGCCTATGCCGCAGCGTACCTCGACGACGTGGTCATCCACTCGGAGGCGTGGGAAGACCACCTGGAGCGGCTGCGCAGGGTGCTGTTGGAGCTTCGCCGGGCTGGACTAACCGCCAACCCCGCAAATGCCACCT
>NC_133367.1:48523494-48669678 GCF_049309525.1 Garra rufa | reverse complement strand
GATACGTATATCTAATGGAAATAGTTACTCTAAGGGTGTTGACACTTTACAAAGAACCAACGAACACTGCAAGTTACGATACAACTATTTATTTCTTCTTATTCCATTTGTTGTAACTATAAAGCCCACAAATTTGTAGTCTTGGTTATTTAAATAGCATATTAGCATGTGTTTTAAGCCAACACAATAATTCAAGTCATTTTATTTCAAGGCATTTTTCAGGTTTTGTTCTTTAAGCCCCTTTTCTTATAGAAATACTTTCTTACATACCCCTAATTTCAGAATATCATTTTAGAGCTAGTAATGGAGGTTTTAATTATTGATATGCAGAAATTAAGCATCTGTGAAAGGAGTCTTTTCTACGGTGGCCGAGAGAGGCCAACGCGCTGCAAACTTAAGAAAACACATGCAAACAGAAAAAACGACAACAAATTAAGAAAACATCTTCATCAGTTTGACAACACAGGCACTACAAATCCTCGCAACGGAAACGCGCTGCAAATTCTCACAACACAACCAAACTCAGAAACGCACTGCGAACACACGAATGTGCTGCATATATCACGGCCCACAATGGAAATGTTTCAGGGGGACCTCAAAAAGTGACGAACTCATCTGGGACCTGATTATTTGTGCAGTGGCTGTTGGTCAGAGCAGAGGTGTTATCGGTGAACTATCACCTTTTAGTGATAGTATAGTATCACTTAAAGGTGATAGTGATATAAATAATCAGGTCCCAGATGGGTTCGTCACTTTTTGAGGTCCCCCTGAAACATTTCCGTTGTGGACCGAGATATATGCAGCGCGTTCGTGTGTCCACAGCGCGTTTCTGAGTTTGGTTGTGTTGTGAGAATTTGCAGCGCGTTTCCGTATTTGTGTTTGCTTTGCGAGGATTTGCAGCGCCTGTGTTGTCAAACTGATGAAGATGTTTTCTTAATTTGTTGTCGTTTTTTCTGTTTGCATGTGTTTTCTTGTTTGCAGTGCGTTGATCTCTCTCGGCCACCATACTTTTCGCCTCTCAATGGTGTTCAGCAGCAGTGTCTCTAATAGCAAAGTTTAGCAACTTAAACTTATTTGTCCTACTCCATTTGAAGTTAAACTGAAATTACCTGCCAGTGTCACTGCATATATGGCATTTCACAGTAACAAGGCATAACAGGACATGTGCATTTTTCCAAAGGTTGCAACTGCACATCCTGGACCTTACGGCCAATCATCAGTATGATCTTAAAAATCCAGTTTAATTGGACTTTGAGTAAAATTTTACTCAGTAAATTCAAATAATTGTTTATTTGTTTATCATTGTCAATATACATGAAGTGGAAGTGTGAAAAGTACTAGGTAATGGGTGCAAAACTTGTTTTATATTTTCAGTAAATAAGTAATCCTGCAAGGAATCTAATCATGTAGTTTCTTTTCTTGCAAATACCTGTTGTTATTAACTCATCCATGTATCACCACCCTGCAGAAATAAAAAGTGAATGTAAATAAATATGAATATGAAAACAACATGCCTTGATAGTAGGGATAGGACAAAAAATCGATTCACCTAACTATCGCAATTTTTTTTATTTACGATTTTAAAATCTATTTTTTTACACCAGAATCGATATTAATTCATATTAAATACATTGCTTTATTTTAGCACTTACTTACAAACGAGGCGGACGAAAGTTACGTCTTTTATTTCAGCAGAGGGCGATGTGTTGTATCGGTTACATGATGTCACATCTCTTACTAGCAAACACGAAAAATTGAAAAAGCTATTATGGACTCTTCATTTTATTTTATTAATGTTTCTAGTTTGAGCACTTTATTAAAAGGAATTTTATTTCAAGAAGTATTGTTCTGTTGGACATTTAGTGGCTGTTTGTTTATGCTGAAATATTTAGTTTGTTATAAACTGAAATAAAACAGGAAAAATGCTAAAATGTTTTTTTATTGTGTATATATTGTGTACTATTCACATTTTTCCATATGGTCTAGAGAGAAAAAACAAAATCGAAACACATTACAATATCGAATCGCAATACTTGTAGAATCGGAATTCTTAAAAAAATCGCAATACATAACGTATCGGCACCCAAGTATCGGAATCGTATCGAATCGGGAGGTAGGTGTATCGTCCCATCCCTACTTGATAGCCAGCAGCTATCACTATGTAGCTCAAAACTGGTTGGCCAATGATGCTTAGCAGTGTTTTTCCCAAAATTTTGAATACTATTTTCATTACTTTATATTTCAGTATAGCACATACAAAGCTCACCAGAAGTGTCACATTTAGCTCTGTTTTTCATATACAGTTAACCCTTTATTATGTTCCATTTAGATTTTTGAGCTGTCGGAAATACCATTAATCTGTGATTTTTTTCTTGACATTTAGTGACTTTTCTCATTTAGGAACAATGAAATACATGCACAAAGTGTACACAAATAATTTTCTGACAATTTTGATGTTCGTGGGTCAGTTTGACCCACTTTTTTTGTACCATGGCAACTGTACAGACCTAAATAAAATATACAGGTCCTTCTCAAAAAATTAGCATATTGTGATAAAGTTCATTATTTTCTGTAATGTACTGATAAACATTAGACTTTCATATATGTTAGATTAATTACACACAACTGAAGTAGTTCAAGCCTTTTATTGTTTTAATATTGATGATTTTGGCATACAGCTCATGAAAACCCAAAATTCCTGTCTCAAAAAATTAGCATATCAAGTCAAGTCAAGTCACCTTTATTTATATAGCGCTTGTAACAATACAGATTGTGTCAAAGCAACTGCACAGTATTTAAACAGCACCATAGTGTGTAAGTAACGCATTATTGTAACAATAAATTTTCAGTTAAAGGCAGTTCATCAATGAATTCAGTGATATCATCGTCAGTTCAGTTCAAATAGTATAGGATATCGCTGGAAAGCGTCCCCAACTAAGCAAGCCAGAGGCGACAGCGGCAAGGAACCAAAACTCCACAGCTGACAGAAATGGAGAAAAAAACCTTGGGAGAAACCAGGCTCAGTCGGGGGACCAGTTCTCCTCTGGCCAGACCAAACAACAGTTTGTACCAATGTCTGATTGTAGAGAACTCATCAGGATCCCGTGGTGTAGCACCGATGGCCGTCAAGGTTGGCGAGGTCTTCATTGATGATCCGTCTCTGGAGCTCATCTGGTTGACATCCACGGCTATTGAAGTCATCTCCAGGTGGTGATCCATGATCTAAGCTGGGTACGGACCGGATCCGGGGGACTGTAGTGACCATCTGATCTGGATACAGGCTGGGTCTGGTGGCTACGGTGACCTCGGAATAAGACATGAGTCATATGTTGTTGCTTTCACTTGAAACAGCTGAAACATCATTGAACTCATACTCTTTAACTAATGTTTTCAAAAATGTTATTTTACACTCTAGTTCAAACACTGCATGAGCTGCAGAAAAACACACACAAAGAAACAAAGGCAATAGGACAAAAAAGCAGTTTTACTAACGTTAAAATCACTTACCTTATCAACATTTCAGTGAGAAGGAGAACAGACTGTAAAAAACATGGACAAGTTAGTCCACACTCACAGAGAGAGAGAGAGAGAGTGAGAGAGAGAGAGAGAGAGAGAGAGAGAGAGAGAGAGAGAGAGAGAGAGAGAGAGAGAGAGTGAGAGAGATAACAGGAAACAGTACAACCCTGTCAAAATAAAAGTCTTCTATAAACCATTCAATGCAAAAATCAAATACAATTCAGACTTTACAAATTCTATTTAACAAATTGATCAGTTATTTAGCCAGTTGACACCAATGAAGTGAGCTTTAAGTGGCAGTTTAGGTGATTAAAAGAAGTCAGCATAATTAATTAAAGAGGTTTTTTTTAGCATCATATATAAGATGTTAACTCCTTCCCCACCAAAAAGTTGCCAGCAGCATTTTTGATAACTTTACAAATCTGACATGCATCCCAAAATATTTTGTTGTTTAAATATCTGAACATACAATATATCAAAAGAAAAAGAGTCTACTGCATGCATTTTTTTTCTTTTTTTTTTTTTTTTGAAAGCAACATTTTGAGCTAAAGGCCATGTATTTAATTGTGTTTTTATCAAAGACTTCAACATGTGCATTTGAATTCTCATTCTGGGTTATTCTAACAGTTATTCTCTGATTTTGGGTTGTCTGACCAAAAATCACCCAAAAATGAAAAATTACCCCATTATTTACTCACTCTGAAGCCATCTTAGGTGTCTATGACTTTCATCTTCTAGATGAACACAGTCAGAGCTGTTTTAAAACTTATCCTGGCTCTTCTTCTTTTTAATGGCGGTGGATAGTGGCTGTTATTTTGAAGCTCTAAAAAGCTCATATATCCATCGTAAAACTAACCCATACGCCTCGGGGGGGTTACTTAACACATGTCTTCTGAAGCAGATTCTTGGGCTTTTGTACCAAAATATATATATATATTTTTTAATTATGAACTCAAATCTCTGACTTCCAGCAACAGCTGGAGAGTTGATAAACAAGACTTTGATTGTTTCGGAAACTCCACACAAGAACAAGTGGGCTGTTTTGCTTTTTGTCTCTTCTGTTGCTTTTAATCAGTAGCTGCTGTGACTGTGAGTGGAGACGGGGACTAATTTGTTTAGTCATGGATCCATGTATATAAATAAAGCAATGGTGGAGCATTATATTAAAGCTATTTTAAGCAATGAAGTTGTTGTTGTTTTTTTTTCATTTTTTTTTTTTTTAGGGGTAAAATCACACTGTACAAATTACCAGAATCTTTACAGGATTTTACTCGGAAAACAGTTACCAATTCATAATGTAATCCTATTCTTTAAAATTAATAAATGCAGTAAAATACTGCTAAACAAATTACAGTTAATTGCTGTATGTTAAATGCAGCAATTTTGTACAGTAACACTGATTTAAACTTGTAGTTTATTTCACAGAAATACTTCGTAATTTCACTTAAGTACAGTATTTACCTGGCAACAAAGTTGGCAGTAAAATCCTATAAATAAATGTACACTTATTTAGTCATTTAGCAGACACATTTATCCAAAGCGATTTACAAATGAGGACACATTTCATGCCTCATGTTGCAATGCACAATAATATAAAACTCAGGGCTCACTGTAAACAATTTTAAGCTGCTTTAACTAATTATTATTTAGTAACTAGTTCCACAGAAATTTTACCTTTAGTCAAATTTCTCTCTTTGAATTGTTTTCTGAGTTGTTATTTTATTAGCGGGCTCATCTAAAATAGTTTCATAGTCCATTCAGCTAAAATGTTTAAATTGGTTAAACACAGTGATTGGAATAACGGCGCTATAAATAAACGGCGTTACTAACGGCGATACTTTTTTCAGTAACGAGTAATCAAACGAATTACTGTTTCCCCCGTTACAACGCCGTTACCGTTAATGACAATAAAATGCGCGTTACTATAATTGACAACACTGAAGCAGTTTTCATGCGAGCAGCGTCTCTCTCAGCCATAGGACCTCTCTTTCTCTGGGGTGTGTGTGTGTGTGTGTGTGTGTTTGTGTATGTTCGGGGCTGAGGCGGGACACATAACCAGTGATGATGATTGGTGTGTCTGTAAACGTGGTGTAACTGAGAACGCGATGATTGGCTTAGATTGAGTTAATTTCCATTGTTTGCCAATCAGAGGCAGAGTAGTGCGGTTGTTCACACACAAGCACACGCACGGTCAGTCTCACACACAAATATCCACAACATCACAACGATGGCAAGTCCAACAAGTTCAAAGGTAGCTTTTGCAAACTGGAAGTATAAGCACTACTTTTCCCTCGCTGAGGTGAAAGGCAAAAATGTTTATGTAACGTACAACTTATGCCCAGGGAAAAAAAAGTCTCTCTGCGTCGGTGACAGGTAATTCTAATCTACCGAAGCACCTCACATCGTCACATGCCGCCACAAAATTAGTGGCTAATAATGCAGGTGATAACGATATTTAAAGTTCTAAACCATCTATTGTGCTTTACTGTTCCACAATAGTAATTATAATATGTTGAATTTGATAGTTGTCTCTCACGTTGTCCCACAACAACATTAAAATAGTGTAGATTAGTGTACAATGTTTTAGATTTATTTTATAGTTATATTAAATTAGATTTTTTTAAGTAACGCAATAGTTACTTTTCCTGGTAATTAGTTACTTTTATAATGATGTTACTCAGTTACTAACTCAGTTACTATTTGTGAGAAGTAACTAGTAACTATAACTAATTACTTTTTTAAAGGTACATGCCCAACACTGGTTAAACATTTAGCGAACTACAGCAAGTTATGTCAATTAAAATTTAAGCATTTACTTCATGTGAGGCCTCTGGTTGAACAGACACAAGAGAACCACAGAATCAACAGATTCCAGAAGAGTCTGGAGAACACCTCATAACCCGCTGTGAGCAGTAAAACTGATCAATCGCCCTCACGTGATTCCCTGGAGGTCGTAAAAGTCACCAACGGCGCCTCTTGGTCTGAATCACCCCTCTCTCTAATCTCCTCGGGTGGTGAACCAGTGATAGACTTATCCAGTCAAGAAGACAGAGACCTCTTGTTCTCTGCTGGGACCACTTAAAACCACAAACGGCGTATCTCACCTTTTGACCAGCCTCGGTTAAACCCCTGTAAGAAACACAGGAATACACCAATTTACAGATACTCCCCCTCCTGAGACCATCCCAGGAACAGATGCTCAGGGTCACTCATGACCAGCCACACAAAAATGAGTCTATGTCATTAGCTTTTACCAGTTCAGTTCAGAATCAGGCACTACACAGAGCCGTGTTATAATTTATTTAAAGCTCAGCCACCACAATTCAGACTTAACACCTCTTATTTACTTTCAAATGTCGACAGATAACACTGGCATCTAACAGTGCCTTGGTAAAAAGCAATTCATCAAAAAAAAAAAAAAAAAAAAAAAGGATATGCATAAACCCAAATAGCAAATAAAACAGTTATCAAATAAGCATGTGTCCTATTTTGCATGAACTCCTGAAACATTGATGTCTCATTTTAGAGCATCAATGCAATTTATCAAAAAAAGTAAATATGAAAAAAAAATGTGATTCTGTCTTTTCCCATCCTACTTGGGATAAACTTCAGTTTATTTTTTGTGACTCTGTTGTGAAAACGTTTTCTACATGAAATTATACCACATAATATACATACTGTCACAGTTCTGTCTGTTTTTGTCCTTGGTTTTTCCCATTTGTCTTCTCCCCGTTTATCTGTGTGATTTGGTTTGTGAATCCCTGCACCTGTCCTTGTAATTATTAGTCATCTGTGTCACCTGTGTTTGATAATTAGTTTGTCTTTAAGAGTCTGTGTTTGAGTTCAGTTCTTTGTCGGTCCTTTTCGTGAATAGATGTGTGTGAATGTTCCTGCCTTGTTCCTCTTGGAGATTTATATTAAATATATTGTATTTTGTAAATATCGTCTATCGTCTCGTCCTGCACGCACCCCTAACATAAGGACCGACCAAAACACTTTTCCCTGCGTTTCTTTTCCGTTTTTTTTTTCTCAGTGTTTGTTTTTTCAGTTTATTATGGACCCTACTGTTTTCCTGATCCTCCTGAGGCAGGGGGAACGCTCTCTTGAGGACCACACACGTGACTACCTCCTCCTGGCAAACCATTCCAGTTTCCCGGATAGCAGCCTCTGCAACTTCTTCTTCATCGGACTGAATTCTACCATCAAGGCGCTTCTATCCGTGAGGGTCCTCAAGAGAGCCTGCCGGATTACATAGAGTGGGTGCTGGCGTCCTGTCAATCATCATGGACCATCGACTTCGTTGAAGAGGACGTCAGCCCCACTCCTGACCCAGAGCCCAGCCAAACATCACCCCGACAAGCGGAGTTGCAGCCCAAGCCCACCGCAGATGGAGAGCCAGAGCCGAGAGCACCAGAGCCTGACCCATCTGACCAGGTGCGAGAGCCGACTACAACATCCGTGATGGTGGATTGCCACGTGGAGCAAGAGAGGGCGATAGAGAGCCCTGCCCACTGCACCACCACTGGGGGTGAGCTTGAGCATCATTTTGGGGATCTCATAGACTTCTTTTCAGAAGTTTCAGCAAATAACTCTGAGGATCTTATTGACTTTTTTCACCGAACCATCTGTCTGCCTGGAATTCCCACCCACTCACCCTCTGTCATCTACATCCATGTGTGCCAGATATTTACAAAATACAATATATTTAATATAAATCTCCAAGAGGAACAAAGCAGGAACAAGGCAGGAACATTCACACACATCTATTCACGAAAAGGACCGACAAAGAACTGAACTCAAACACAGACTCTTAAAGAAAAACTAATTATCAAACTCAGGTGACTAATAATTACAAGGACAGGTGCAGGGAATCACAATGATGGGCTAAACCAAATCACGCAGATAAACGAGGGAAAGACAAATGGGAAAAACCAAGGACAAAAACAGACAGAACTGTGACATTACGCCCCCCTCCGAATAGGTGCGTCCTCGCGCCGTAGAAGAGAAAAAAAAAAAGAAAAAACGAGAGGGGCGGAAATCCAGAAACATAGAGTCCATGAGGGGGCTGTCCCCTGACAGCCCCTCAGCTCACCCTCAGCCCACCACCTGTGCAGTGGGCTCGCCACAGGGCTGCCAGCTTCCATCGGCGTCTCTACTGGAGGATCCCTCTGCTCCGCCTCCAGCCTCCGAGTCCAGGACTCCGCCTCGGCCCTCCGACCCTGCGGCTCCACCACGGCTCTCAGCGCCCTCGTCTAGAGCGTCGCCCGTCGGTCCACCAGCTCCACCGTCTCTCCGCCCTGGTCAGTTGTCACCCCATCGTCACCTCAGGACTCTGCTCCTCCGGCTGTGCCTCGTCGCGCCGTCCCACCGGCTCCTTGGGACTCCTCCTTCCTGCGGGCACAGCCTCCATCCTCTGTCGCTCCGGCTCCGCCGCGGACCTCCGGATCTCCGCCTCAGCCGCCAGAGCCTTCTGTTCCGCCTTGGCCCTCCGTATCCTCGGCGTCACCCCGGATCTTCGGCTCTCCGTCTCCGCCTCGGGCTCCTCCTCCATCTGCTCCGCCTCTGTCGGTCGGCCCCCTGGAGTTGGCGGCCCTTCCTCCACCATGGCTCCTCCCTCCGTCGGCTCCACCGTGGGCCGTCATCATGGCTGTGGTCTGGGTCTATTCCTCCTGCCTCAGATTCCTCCTGTTTCCTCCCTGGCTCCTACCTTCGTCGTCGCCCCCATGGACTATGTTGACTTTTGTTTTGGTCTCCCTCCTTCGGTGGCGTCCTCCGCCGAAGCCCCCTCCCTCATGGACTCTATGTTTCTGGTTTTCCGCCCCTCTCGTTTTTCTTTTCTTTTCTTTTTTTTCTCTCTTCTACGGCGTGAGGACGCACCTATTCGGAGGGGGGCATAATGTCAAAGTTCTGTCTGTTTTTGTCCTTGGTTTTTCCCATTTATTTTCCCCCCGTTTATCTGTGTGATTTGGTTTAGCCCATCATTGTGATTCCCTGCACCTGTCCTTGTATTATTAGTCATCTGTGTCACCTGTGTTTGATAATTAGTTTGTCTTTAAGAGTCTGTGTTTGAGTTCAGTTCTTTGTCGGTCCTTTTCATGAATAGATGTGTGTGAATGTTCCTGCTTTGTTCCTGCCTTGTTCCTCTTGGAGATTTATATTAAATATATTGTATTTTGTAAATATCGTCTCGTCTCGTCCTGCACGCACCCCTAACACATACTGTGTAAAAGTCACATTGACGACATCTTCAGATGTGTCGTGTCAGAGATTACAATGATAATTCATAGCTAAATTAAATAGCAGTACAAATTTTTTAGCAAAGAGTTTTCTCTTAAAACCTATTCTCAAAGCTGCTGGGACAAACTTTTACTAAGGAATAGAGAGAAGTCTTAAGCTAAGAGTAAGGGGCGGGGTTGAGCTCGTATGGATGTTGTCAGACTGCTCATTAACTATGCACACTGTGATTGGCTGATAGGGGGAGGGGTTTCTGTCAGAGACTTATGCTGCGTTCCAGGCCAGTTTTTGAGCTCGTAAATCACAACTTCAAAACACGACTCACTACTTTGTAGTGTATAAGGCAAGTCACGGCAAACTTCCTTGGAGCATTTATTATTATTATATTATTATTAATTTGATTGCAATGTTATATTGTCCTACGCTCTATTTTTCCACCATCTAACACTTGCATAGACACCGCAACCGTAGGGGCTGACATTGTTGTTTCAAGGTTACGTCAGAACTCGGAACTGGGAGTACATCGATCTAGATCTGATAGGGGAGGGGTTTCTGTCATCAGTCTAGTACGAGTTCACGAGTGGGAAGTCACGGTTTGACTGTCGCTCCAGTGCACTTTCACGGGTAGAAGGTTGGAAAAACACCGGTTACGGGTCGCCTGGAACATACTTCATAGAAATATTGTAGTGTGTGATATTTTGTTAACATATTCAAATAAAGGTTTAAAACCTTTTTTTTTTTGCCACAATCAAATAAAGATTTTAAAATGCAGGCTAAGTGTCACCAATTAAACAAGTATATGTTCAAACTAATTGTCAGCCTCTTACATGCATGCTTCTTAGCTGATATGTACATAAACAGCCTTTAAATTAACAGAGTATAGAATGGTCATTGAAACTAATCATAACACATACAAATGTAAAAAACAAAAAACTGAACACAAGAACAGCTCAATTGCCGAACTTGTTAATGAAAACAAGAATAAAATCAAAAGTTGGGAAACCTCCAAAACCAAAAAAGATGAGTGGGAAAACATATGTGTGCAAATAAATGCAGCGTGTTTCTAAAATGTTTACGTTCTGAGGCAGATTGCCGGCAACAAACATTTTAGCCCTGCTGAAATAAAACATTAGAAACCATCCCAGAATTGTAATGTTTTTGCTGTTTTTTAAAAACGGTGGTCTCTACTGGGAATTGGTGGCCTTCTATTGTTGAATTGTTATCCTTATGAAACATGTCTCAAAAAAACACCACAGGAAACCATCTTTAATTTTTTTAAATGTTGATGGTTTGTAATGAAAATCATCAGAATTTCTGTGATGTATTCCTTTTTCATGAAGGAGGATAGTTTGTGATTTGGTCTTAGTGACTCAGAGTCCTCTTCACTGCTCCTAATGTTTCGCAGATTTAAGAGCTAGTTTTAGCTCTAAACTGCTTTGTGAAACACGCTAAATGTAGTCCTAAATGTAGGATTGAAATGCCCATTATTTTTAAGATTTTCTCCAGGCATCCTTTGGTCTTAAAGGGATGGTTCGGAGTAGAATTGACTTTATTGCTATGCACTCCGAAGCCCATCTAATGGCGCTTTTCCACTACACAGTACCGGCTCGCCTCGGCTCTGTTTGGTTTTCCACTGTAAATTGTACCTATACCTCCACAATAGTACCTGGAGCGACGCTGCAAGAAACTGCCATGATGTAATCTTCTACGCGACACACACCCGCTGTCTGCACCTCCTCGTTTGACCACGGCGTATTCTTCCGAGTTGCCATAATATGTAATGGATTGGATATGTCACGCAATCTCTGGCCAAACTTTTTAAAAATGACGGGGTTATTCTGGATACTATTGCTGGCGCGTGCAATGATGACGCAGTGAATAGTGACGTTTCTCTCTGACCAATCAGCAGTCTGCTGTGTTTTCACGTCACATTTAGTATCGCCTCAGCTCGCTTGGAACCTCGCCTGAGGTGGTACGAAAAAAAGTACCTGGAAGCCGGTACAGGTACAACTTTTACACAGTGGAAAACCAAACAGAGCCGAGTCGAGTCGAGCCGAGGCGAGCTGAGGCGAGCTGGTACTGTGTAGTGGAAAAGCGCCATAAATACCCCATCCGAAGTTTTTTTTTACCTTAGTCGAACATTTATGGAGATATTAGAGTTTTTCGAATTGCTTGTTAAAGGAGTGAATGGTACATGTAATGTATCTCTTAAATTGCACCACTAAACGTGCAAGTAATCTTACCAAACTTGTGCAGTAGTGTAAATAGGTTATGTACTCACAAAACGCTGCATCAGAACACGTGGTAACACTTTACAATAACAGTACATGAATTATCATGTACTAATACCTGAATTAGTAATTTCTTGACTATGAACTAATGAATAGTTAAGACATGCATTAATCAAGAACTAATGAAGAACTAACGTAACTACGACATGAGTCATATGAATTACTGCATGAATGCAGTACTGCAGCACCACCTTAATTACATGTTAGTTCCTACATGTTAGTTAATGTATTAATTAACAATTTGTGGTAAATTAAATCAAACATGTTCTAGAAGAAAGATGGCACAGTGCAAAATTGTTCATAAATTTGTCAAATGCAGCTGTCACAATCAGTCAATGATTCTTGCAAAATTTACATTTCAGCTAACTAATCCAACACACGATGATGCATTCATAATATAAAAACAATTGTCTCATCCTGTTTTGAGTGATTCTACTGCTGCCATCCTAAAATAAAGCATTCATTAAGCAGATGCAATTTTCCAATTTAAAATCAGTGATAGAAGCTGGAGAAGCTGGTTATCGCTTTGGTTATGTTATGGATCGGTTTACTGTCATTATATCATCATAATGCACTGAAATCAGACATTTGTCTTGTGTTCTTGCTTTTTTTGGGCCACAATTGCCCCTTCAAAAAGTCAACTTTCCTCCTACCGTTCAGTTCCTTCTCCATCCAAATGCAGCAACATGACATCTCTTCTTCTACTTCTTTACAAACCACCAAAAGGCACCACAAATCTTATTTAGATGAGCTTATAAAACATGTGCAATTGATAGCTTTTTTAAGATGTCAGGGTTAGGTTAGGGCTAGTCATTAAGTTGCGACATAATGATACATTAACAAGTCATGAATTCATGTTACTTTATAAGTAAATTACACTTATGTGCCCCCCCAAGTAAAGTCATGACATAATGATACATTAACAAGTCATGAATTAATATAACTTAATGCTAAGTAAGTTAGCAATATTGTGCCTTATTTTGCACCAGTATATCCAAAATGATTATTATGTTACATAACTCATTAACTACTTATAAAGTAACATGAATTCATGACATGTAATGTATCATTATGTCATGACTTTACTTGGGGGGCACATAATTGTTAACTCGACATTAATTACTTATTAACTAACCTGTAGGAACTAACATGTAATTAAGGTGGTGCTGCAGTACTGCATTCATGCAGTAATTCATATGACTCATGTCATATGAATTAATATTGACTAATATTAGCATAGATACCATTTTTTTTACGATGCAGCGAGTGCATCAGGTGTTATGGGAGGTGTTTTCGGTTCCGGTTGACCTAATTAATGCAGCCTAACAATCCTTTAACGGATTTGAATTATAGGAATGTGTTAATGATTTTATGTGTAAGCCAGGTTAAAAAGATGTGTCTTTAATCTAGATTTAAACTGACAGATTGTGTCTGCCTCCCGAACAGTGTTAGGTAGATTGTTCCAGAGTTTAGGCGCTAGATAAGAAAATGATCTGCCACCCGCAGTTGATTTTGATATTCTAGGTATTATCAAATTGCCAGAATTTTGAGAACGCAGCGGACGTGAGGGACTATAATACGATAGAAGATCGCTCAAGTACTGAGGAGCTAAACCATTAAGGGCTTTATAAGTAATTAGCAAGATTTTAAAATCTATACAATGTTTTATAGGGAGCCAATGCAGTGCTGACAGAACCGGGCTAATATGGTCATACTTTCTGGTTCTAGTAAGAACTCTAGCTGCTGCATTTTGGACCAGCTGGAGTTTGTTTATCAAGCGTGCAGAACAACCACCCAATAAAGCATTACAATAATCTATCCTTGAGGTCATGAACGCATGAATTAATGTTTCAGCATTTGACATTGATAGCATAGGTCGTAATTTCGATATATTTTTAAGATGGAAAAATGCGGTTTTGCAGATGCTAGAAATGTGGCTTTCAAAGGAGAGATTGCTATCGAATAGGACGCCTAGGTTCCTAACTGATGATGACGAATTTACAGAACAGCCATCTAGTATTAGACTGTGTTCTAGGTTATTACTTGTGGAGGTTTCATATCATGAAAAGGTTCTCTAAACGAGCTATTAACCTAATCATCTGAATCAACTAATTAACTCTAAACACCTGCAAAAGATTCCTGAGGCTTTTAAAAACTCACAGCCTGGTTCATTACTCAAAACTGCAATCATGGGTAAGACTGCTGTCCAGAAGGCCATCATTGACACCCTCAAACAAGAGGGTAAGACACAGAAAGAAATTTCTGAACGAATAGGCTGTTCCCAGAGTGCTGTATCAAGGCACCTCAGTGGGAAGGAAAAAGTGTGGCAGAAAACGCTGCACAACGAGAAGAGGTGACCGGACCCTGAGGCAGATTGTGGAGAAGGACCGATTCCAGACCTTGGGGGACCTGCGGAAGCAGTGGACTGAGTCTGGAGTAGAAACATCCAGAGCCACCGTGTACAGGCGTGTGCAGGAAATGGGCTACAGGTGCCGCATTCCCCAGGTCAAGCCACTTTTGAACCAGAAACAGCGGCAGAAGCGCCTGACCTGGGCTACAGAGAAGCAGCACTGAACTGTTGGACTGTTGGTCCAAAGTACTTTTTTCGGATGAAAGCAAATTTTGCATGTCATTCGGAAATCAAGGTGCCAGAGTCTGGAGGAAGACTGGGGAGAGGGAAATGCCAAAATGCCTGAAGTCCAGTGTCAAGTACCCACAGTCAGTGATGGTCTGGGGTGCCATGTCAGCTGCTGGTGTTGGTCCACTGTGTTTTATCAAGGGCAGGGTCAATGCAGCTAGCTATCAGGAGATTTTGGAGCACTTCATGCTTCCATCTGCTAAAAAGCTTTATGGAGATGAAGATTTCATTTTTCAGCACGACCTGGCACCTGCTCACAGTGCCAAAACCACTGGTAAATGGTTTACTGACCATGGTATTACTGTGCTCAATTGGCCTGCCAACTCTCCTGACCTGAACCCCATAGAGAATCTGTGGGATATTGTGAAGAGAAAGTTGAGAGACGCAAGACCCAACACTCTGGATGAGCTTAAGGCCGCTATCGAAGCATCCTGGGCCTCCATAACACCTCAGCAGTGCCACAGGCTGATTGCCTCTATGCCACGCCGCATTGAAGCAGTCATTTCTGCAAAAGGATTCCCGACCAAGTATTGAGTGCATAACTGAACTTAATTATTTGAAGGTTGATTTTTTTTTAATTAAAAACACTTTTCTTTTATTGGTCGGATGAAATATGCAAATTTTTTGAGATAGGAATTTGGGGTTTTCATGAGCTGTATGCCAAAATCATCAATATTAAAACAATAAAAAAAAATATTAAAACTACTTCAGTTGTGTGTAATGAATCTAAAATATATGAAATTCTAATGTTTATCAGTACATTACAGAAAATAATGAACTTTATCACAATATGCTAATTTTTTAAAAAGGACCTGTTTGTTTTTGGTATATCTTGTTATGTTGGTGTTTTCCTACTCTGGAAAGAGAAAACAAATAGCTTTTCCTCATTATTTTCAGTACTGACAGAGACTTTCTCAGGGATAAATGGTAAAACTGAGCTATCAAAATACTACCTAACTTATCTTTTTCTTTGAGAAATTTGACTTTCTCATTTAAGTCCATGAACATGCATGCAAAGTGAGGATACATTGATGCATTTTGAAGTCTACACTAATAATTTTCTAACGATTTTGATGGCTGTGGGTCATTTTGCTACACTTCTTTTGTACCAAGCCAACTGTACAGTCCCAAATAAAATATATTCATTGGGTATAGGTTGTTATGTTGGTGTTTTACTACCCTGGAATGGGGAAACAATTTGCTTTCCAACACTATTTTCAGTACTGACAGAGACTTTCTCAGACATAAATTGAAAACAGAAATGATAGCTCACTTTTACTATGTATATTAAAAAATACTACCTGACTTAAGGTCCATTAACATGCATGCAAAGTGAGGATATACTGATGTGATGTCCGGGGGTCAGTTTGACCCACATTTGATTATAAAGCTAGGCTACACCGTATTTCATATAACTTGAGAGAAAGTAGAAATGGGACCTTATTTTACAGTAAGGCCAGTTAGGTAGTTTGTGGGAATCTTTCAATTAAAAAAGTTGCCATTGGACAAATAGTTGGTGTGAGGGCTCGCACTCACTTTTTGGATGACATGAGCCACTTATTCTAATGGTGGCGTGGACGTTCTCAGAATATGCAGGTAAGTCGTCAAAAGTAGTGATCGACCGATATTGATTTTTTATTACCGATACCGATACCAATTATTTACTTGTTTATGTGCCCGATAACCAATATTCATAACCAATATTTTTTTACTATTATACTTCTGTTTTTGACACAATGATTATACCACAACTGAACTGAACAAACCGTTTTATTTATAACAATCACTCCCTCCTTGCATACAAATCAAAACTCTGTGCAAAGTGCAAAAAATACAAGTGCACTGTAACTAAAGTGTTTTTCGTCAAAAATAAAATCTTCAATGAGGTAAAAAAAAAAAAACGGTAACATTCTTAGCCACCTGAAAAAAAAAATAACATTGCTGTTTTAATGCAGCTTAATACTCCTAGCTGAGCAGAACTAGGTTGTAGTGTAGAAAACATCTCTCAGCGTTCTGCCCCGTAAGCCTGCTACGTTTGTTTTCATAAATGGCTCCGACTTCACTGAAGACTCGCTCACTGGGCACTGAAGAAGGTGGGGGGGGGGGAAGAAACTTTCTTGACAGAGGAGCTAAAATGGGGAACCTTTTTTCATTTTGTTTCCACCATTCAAGTGGCTTGCTCATCCTTCTATCAATCACTGGTTCCAGAAGGTACTGCTAAAGCTCTCCTTTAAGGCTAGACCCCGCAACTTCACTTTTGCAAACCGTCTGGTGAGACTCTCCAGCATCTCCTGTCTCATTGTTTTAATTCCATGAGAGGAGGGACCTTGGCTTCTGAGCAACATCTTCAGAACTTTGACAGATGGGATGATGCATGATGCTGAACTTTCGTAGTGGCTCATCTCAAGAGTGACCTCTTCCACTGGAGAAAGGGTGTCAATAATATCACTGACAATATTCCACTGCTCAGCACTCAGGCTAGTGAACCCACCATGCTCACTGGCATATACGTTCAAAGCCCTTTTTTGCTCTAGCATTCTGACCAGCATGTGCAAGGTGGAATTCCATCGGGTTGGCACAGCCTGAATGATGGAATGTGTAGGTAGGCCAAGGTCCTGCTGGATCACTGCTAAACGCTGTTTGGCTAGCAGTGAATGATTGAAATGGGTAGCACAGCTTCTCAGCACTGATAGAATATTCTGGACAGCTCTTTGTGAGTTGAGGCCATCATTGACAACAAGCTGTAATATGTGGGCACTGCAGCTCATGTCAGGCAGTTCAGCAATTCTCATACCTTTGACAACATTAGCACCACTGTCCCTGAGAACAAGAACCACTCTGTCTTTGTCAAATTCCCATTCTTCCAGCATTCCCAGGAACATCTCACTAATGTACTGCCCAGTGTGTGATCCAGTCATTGCTTTTGTGTTCAGAATTACTTGTCTGCGAATCCATTGATCATCAATAAAATGGCATGTGAGACTCATTAGGGATTCAGTTGTACCAGACCAGCAGTCTGTGGTGAAAGCCAAGTTATAACCTGCTTTATCAGGTTTAAGCAGTGCTTTAACCTTCTCAACGATACTGTTGTGAATACTGGGGAACACCTCTGTTCGGTAGAACTTCTCACTCTTTAGAGTATATCTTGGTTCTGCAGTAGCCATGAGTCTCTGGAAACCGTTATTTTCAACAAAGCTGAAAGGCTGATTGTCTGTAGCAATCATTTCAGTAATCATCCTGTCCAGCGTTTTTGAGCGGCCATCAGATGTCTTCCACTTTGCCTGCTTATCAAACATCATAGGAAGAGAAGCTTGAACGTTGCTTGATTTATTTTCCTCTTCAGCATCTCTTTATTTCTTTGCCTCTTCAAAGATAGTTGAGTGATGTATCTTTAGGTGAGTCCACAGCTTGGAGGTATTTTTTGTTGTTTTAGATTTTGACCCCATGCTTACATTCATTTGGCATTCTTTGCAAACTGCCAGCCCTGGCAATGACTGAGTGAAGTAAGTCCATACTTCACTTGGCTGTCTATTTTTTATTTTGGACATCTTAAAAGAAAAAAAAAAAGTGTTGTATGTTAGCAGTCTTTCATGTTCAATTTAATATTCATATTACAACAATAAAAATATTTTATGAAAAGCATGAGCAGCAACACTAACATTACCAATGAGCAAAATAAATATAGAATGTCTGTCTTCAAGCACAGGAGTCATATCAACTTTGCAGAAATGTAACTTCATTTTAAACTACAGTTTTTTAGGTTTATAAAGCTGTTTATAGGCTAAAGAGTGAAGAATAATTTGCTGGATAATGTTAATTTACTGAGTAATATCCTGCAATATTCAAATATAACAAACAAAACATCGTTTTTATTGCATTTCTGATATATCACAATTACGTTTTTGAAAAAAAACAACTTTTTGTCGTTCTAGATTATGAAATGCGTGCTGACAAAGCACATTCAATTTCTTGAGATGTTTATTAGCGGAATGATGGTTATATAATAAATTTTAATATAATAAGGGGTGTTTTAGTGTATCTTGTAAAAAGTTATATGCGGTGGCTGTGCTGGAGCATTTCATGAGCATCAACCCGGTGAGTGAACGGCAAAATGGAAGCAACTTCACGAGACGATTGATGAGCATAGACGCTCATTAGTGACTGTATTTAATTCAGGCAAGTTACGTCTGTATTGGAATAGGACATGACGGTTTATCTGGGCATTCGTGACTCCGACTTCACGAGACTAATAATGAGCATGTAGACAACAAAGAGAGAATTAAATTCAGCGCTTTTATTTACAACATATGCTTATTCATGGCTGTATATTATTTAATTCATGCAAAGTTATGTCTTTATTGTGACAGGATTTGACAGATTATCTTGTGTGACTCTGTGAGTTCGTCTTTATTTCTTAGAGCCAAGTTGCATAAACTATAACAGTCATTTATGTAACACATCTAATTTGTGCATTAATAGCTGTTTTGTTAAATAAAGTTTACTAAATATAGCAAAGCAAGTACACTTTACCTGTGCACGCAGTTGTAGTTTCCCCTCAGACGCGGTGCTGCAATGGCAATAATGCACGTAATTCTCAAAACGTCCACAAGATGGCGGCGTTTATCGGTGAACCCGATATTACAAAACCGATAACCGATTATGGTAAAATGCTTAAATATCGGTCAATCTCTAGTCAAAAGGGGCCATAGGCTAGGTATGGACAGGGATGGCTAAGCACTGCAGGCCACGAAGAGGCTTTTGAGCCCCCTGACGTCCTATTCTTCATTGAATTTTGGATCATTGTCCTGATTGAAGACCCAAACATGGTCCATTATAAGATTTCTTACAGAGGCCGTCAGGTTTAGATTTTTTTCATCTGTTGGTCATATTAGTGGGCAGGACTGTACTTTTATGTGGTGTTTAAACATTAATGTGTGTCCACAATGTGTGTAAAGAACCTCCCTATAATCGTAAAATTCCCTCTACTTCTTTTTTATAATTCCCATAAATCAGAAGCATTGTCTGAGAACAGGCTGTTCCAGTTTACTCCCTATGATGATGTCATAGTATGGAAAAGCCCCGCCCACTGGTGACATTCTCTGCCCTATTAGCATAGATCCCACCTTAAGTGAGCCGCACACAGTCCACCATGTTTATACTCTTGCTAGAGCAGCTAGTCATTAAATGTCTATTTAAATTTTGTAACTCTTGTTTTTGGTCACAGTAATAAACTCACACAATCTGAGCCACTGATGCAGTGGATTATTTTCAATTGTGTGACACAAATTCACAAATTCATGCTTCAATTGCACATACTCTTACTGTTTTTCAGCAAACTCAGTGATCCTCTGAGAAAACGAATCCCATCCGAATGCGAATGTCTGTGATTGCTGACAATATTTTTTACTGTCCATTTCCTTGTGTGTTTTGGCCAATATGAATTACCGTAGATGATGCACATTTTTGATATGTTTGCCTCCCAGCAAAGAAAAATAAAATAAAATAACTATAATAAAATCAAGAGCCAGATCACATAAACTACTGTAATATCAGCATTAGGTAAGATTGCTTGCACTCATTTCTGCACTCAATTACATAACGTTTTAATTACATATGTACATTTATAAATATAATAAATTAAACATGGTATTACTACAAATAAAAAAAGTTAAACTAAAGTAACCACACATTAACCCAATTGTTCCCTGATGGAGGGAACGGAGATTTTGTGTTGAATGTTACAACGCTAGGGGTCGCTCTCGGGAGCCCAAACACCTCTGATATCTTTGAGAAAAGGCCAATGAAATTGGGTGTGCAGATTTTCCATAGCCGGCCACACCCCGGAGACACCGTGCCAGTCTCCTGAGTCCCAGAGCTTGCGTTTAGGACTCTTGTGTTAAGATACCGGTGCCATTCGAAAATTATAGAATCTTGCAGATGCGTTTGGTGTTGCCAAACCTGCAGCTCTACAGATGTCTGTTAGAGGCCCTATTCACTAGGGCTGCAGAGGCAGCGACTCCCCTGGTTTAATGGGCTCTCACTTCCAAAGGGCAGGGTAAGCCTATGGCCTGGTAGGCCGAGCGGATCGCTTCCACAACCCAGTGCGAGATCTATTGTTTGGAGACAGCCTTCCCTTTTCTGCTGTCCTCTGAAAGGTCAGAACTAAAGTCCTGAGTACGGTCCATGTAGATGCGCAGGGCACGGACTGGACATAACATGGACAGGTTGGGGTCACCTTCCTAGGAACTTCCCACTTCCCACTCTTTTAACCAATGTGAGCGCAACCAGGAGCCAGATTCACAAAACATTCTTAAGAAGAAATTTCTTCTTAACTGCCATTTTCTTCTTATTTTTTAAAATAAGAAAAAAGTTAAGAATATTTTGTATTCCCAAATAAATCGTCTTAAGAATATTCTTATTTACTTAAGATTGTTCTTAAGACAAAATTTAAGAAAATTAAAATTCTTGAAAAGAATCTACTTTACATCGTAAATAACTTCTTAAAGATAGGATAGCCAGACACGTGTCTTAAATCCCAAATAGTAAGAATTACTTAATGAATGTATTGGGTTATTTCAAATTAACTGTTATATTTAAGCATTGCAACACTACTAGCTACATATAATACACATAAGGACTATTAGATGAGCACGAGTTCGCTGAAGTGACAGCAATGACTGATAATGTAAACAATGATCGGTCATGAATAGCCTATGTAGGCTATGACCTACTTTTTGCCGACATCAAAACTTAGTAGCATCTCTACAAAATCGAGTCAGATAGGGAGATTTAATTAAACTTTTTTTATTTTACTTGGCCGATAAATACGACAATCTTTGGCTGTATTTAGCGCATATGTGCAGGACACGTTTGCTGTAGCAGCGCACACACATACCTTAAGCGTTCATTCAGACGAGGGAACAAAAACAACACTAAAGTGAATAAAACTGATCGCCAAAGCTTAAGACAGACCCTTTAAAAGTAACGGTTCAAAAACACGGCGCATTAAAAACATGAAGCGCCAGTCAAGCTCATGACGAAAATATGCGTGCTTATGATTACTAGGATAATCTGCAGAAACCGCAAAAAAGACGTTGAAGTGTTTATAAATGCGTCTTCAACCATGTATTCACTCAGATGTATCTTTTTTTTCTTAAGAAAAAAAAAATTACGATATTCTTAAGATTTATCTTAAGAAATTTCTTAATTTATTTCTTACGAAGATATTCGTGAATCCAGACCCAGGACCATCTTTATTGAGAGAGCACTGATGTCAACTGATTGCGGAGGCTCAAATGGATGCTACTGTAGGCCCTGGAGGACCACAGACAGATCCCAAGAGGGGATGAGGTGCAGGTTCAGGCACCTGAGAAATCTGATAACCAGATCATGTTTCCCCACCGATCTGCCTTCCACCAGATCAAGTGGAAGTGCCTGGCAAGGCCTTCTTGGAAGAAGGATAGCGCTGTTCCAATGCCACATCTCCGTAGGTCCTTCCTTTGGGAAGCACACCAGTCTGTAAATTTGTGCCATATTGAGCAATACAGCCGCCTCATAGAGGGAGCTCTAGCCGTTACAAGGGTGTTTACCACGGCAGGTGGGAGAACTCTGAAATCCTCCTGGTCACATCAAGGGACCAAAGATAGGAGCGCCAGCTCTGAGAACCAGGTCCTGTCGCCCTAGTAGGGAGCCACTGGCAGGAGCTGTTCCCTGGCTTCCCTGACTTTGCACAGAGGTTTGTGCTATGAGTCTCACTGGGGGAAAGGCATACTTGAGTAGGCCCCTGGGCCAGCTGTGTGCCAGTGCATCTGTGCCGAAGGGTGCCTCGGTCAGACCAAAACACAACTGGCAGTGGGTGGATTCCGACCAGGCAAACAGATCGATTCCAAATCAGCTGGACTCAGCTTCTCCGTGAAACTAAGTCTGCCGTGAGAGCACATCGGCTACACGATTGAGTTTGCTCGGAATATAGGTGGCATGTAGAGACTCTGTGCTGACTCCAAAGCAAGAGATGGCAGGCTAGTTGTGACATGCGAACGGAGCAGACACCGCCTTAGTGGTTAACGTACGCTACCGTCGGTCGCTGTGTTGTCTGTCCGGACCAACACATGCTTGCCCTGAACCAAAGGTCGGAACGTCTTCAGTGCCAAGAATACTGTCAATAACTCTAGGCATCTGATATGCCAGTGAAGCCTGTCCACACCAAGATGCATCTCGACTCTTGTTCTAAGGGAACCCCTGGCCGTAGAAATTAAATGTCTTCCCAAGGGCTGAAGGTTTTGTGACACACTGGGGGGATATTCACCCATTATGCTACGGGGGGGGGGGGGGGGGGGAGCGGGTGTGCTTAATGGCCCCTGTCTGCTTCTTTACTGTGGAAAACTGTTGTGCAAATTCTTCCACAGTATCGCCAAAGAGGCCAACCTGGGAGATGGGGGTGTCAAGAAAGCGAGCCTTCTCAGCATCCCTCATCTCAGCCAGGTTTAACCACAGGTGGTGCTCTTGGACCACCATAGTGGACATCGCCCTCCCCAGAGCCTGCACCGTGACGTTCGTGGCTTGTAGAGCGAAGTCAGTCGCCGAACGCAGTTCCTGCACCAACTCTGGGTCACTGCAGACAGCGATCGTGCTGATCATTTGGGGAAAGGTAGAAACCGCAACCAGAAGGACACGGATGCAAAGGCATAATGAAACACACAATCCAACTGTGGCAGCTCTTTTTAGAAATTTAGCTCTTTTAGAGGAAAATCATTTTTTTGAGATCGCCGTTGAGGCACCCAGGGGGCTCTCACTGCAGCTAGCTGAGTCTGAGAAGGGAGAGACCGCTGCCCGTGCCTTAGATCCAATGACAAAGAGGTGAGTGTGCTGCTTCTCACGAAGAGACGCTGCATTCGGCTCAGAAGAATAGAACGAATAAGCAGATCACACGATGGCCTATTTATACCCGGATATCCTGGGCGTGGCTAGCTATGCAAAATCTGCACACCCAATTTCATTGGCCTTTTCTCAAAGATATCAGAGGTGTTTGGGCTCCCAACGTGGAAGTGAACGACAATAGAGGTAACCATGGTTTTGCTATACTAGCCATACAGCTTCACATATTTGTAGTAAAACTGTGTTTATACTATGATAATCAATCTGACTATACGCAAAGCATACATGAGCACTTGATCTCTGCAACTCCCAGATGTACAAAACAGACCCTTCCACCTCTGTAATAAACATGGAGATGTTAGTTCCACCAAATTGATACATAAAAATTGCAGACATTAGGTGATAAGAATCTCAAACGTAGTTTAGAAAACTAGTCCAGCCCGAATAAGGCTTTTGACAATTCTACTAGCTTTGCAGGGGGTTTCATGTGATGTCATGTGCCAGTTAAGGCTTCCTTTATGAGTGAAACTTTTTTCACACTGTTGGCAGGTGTAAGGCTTCTCTCCAGTGTGAATTCTCATGTGGATGTTAAGGTTTCCATGTTGATGGAAACTCTTTCCACACTGAGGGCAGGTGTAAGGCTTCTCTCCAGTATGAACAGTCATGTGCCAGTTAAGGCTAGCTTTATTAGTAAAACTTTTTCCACACTGTTTGCAGGTGCAAGGCCTCTCTCCAGTGTGAACAGTCATGTGCCAGTCAAGGCTAGCTTTATTAGTAAAACGTTCTCCACACTGTTTGCAGGTGCAAGGCTTCTCTCCATTGTGTGTTCTCAGGTGGGTGACAAGGTTCCAATGTTGAGAAAAACCTTTTCCACATTGCTGGCAGGTGTAAGGTTTTTCTCCAGTGTGAATTCTTGTGTGCCTGTCAAAGCTTCCTTTATGAGCGAAACTTTTTCCACAGTGTTGGCAGGTGTAAGGGGTCTCCCCAATGTGGACTTTAATGTTTTCTTGTTGATTGAAACTCTTTCCAAACCGTGAAGTGAAACCACTTCTAGTTGTTCCAGTCTTTTGAGCTTTTTTCCGTCTGGAAATCTTTTCAGTCTGTGAACATCTAAAAGATTTTTTTTCACTTGTGAAATCATGAACATTCTCGTGTTGATCTGTCTCTTCAATGTCAAGGAGTACTTCTGTCTCTTTTTTCAATGCCATTAGGTCTAAGGTGAAAAAACAAACAAAAGTTATTCCCAGCTTAATGGCACAATACAACAGACATCAAAACATTTAGGTATGTAATGCATCAAAATGCAAAAACATGTTTGCTTGATCCTTTACCAGGGGAGTCCAAACCTGCTCTGAAGGGCCACTGCCCATTGTCTAAATACACCTGCTGGAAATTCTCAACTCAAGTCCTTGAAACCCCGTCTCCTTCAGAGTTTTGCCTACAACCCTAATCAAAAACACCTGAACATGCTAAAGGCAGAAAGCTCTATTTGAAACTTAAGTTTGCAGGAGACCTTGAGGGCCAGAGTTGAGAAACGCTGCTCTTGACAAAATTGCACTTTCTTCAGGTCATGTCCCAAAAACCTTTAAGCTGGCAATTAAACCCTTTATTTAAAAAAGCAGTTTGCCCAGGAGATGAAGCTAATTATAGACATATCTCAATAAGGCATGCTAATAATTAATGACTGATCCATTAATGAAAAAAAAAATTAAAGGAAACGGAAACTGTGTCTAAATGGTCAAAAAAAGTTAATGATACTTTCTGCACAATCTTATTGGACATTAATTGGATTTATTTTAATAGAATTTTACTTTGTCCTGTTGGATCTTATTTGATTTTTTAGAATCCTATTGGACATTCCGATATATTTGAATGGAATTTCACTTTGTCCTGTAGAATTTGTTTTTGGCTCCTAGAATCCTATTGGACATTCCAATTTAAATTAATGGAATTTTACTTCGTCCTGTAGAATTTTTATTGGATACTTAGAATCCTACTGGACATTCCGATTTATTTTAATGGAATTTCACTTTATCCTGTAGAATTTTTTACTGGATTCTTGGAATCCTATTGGACACTCAGATTTATTTTAATGGAATTTTACTTTGTCCTGTTAGATTTTACTGGATTCTTAGAATCCTATTGGACATTGCGATTTATTTTAATGAAATGTTACTTCGTCCTGTCCAGTTACATTGATTTGTTCTTTATTTAAAGTAAAACTAAGCATCATATTAGTACAATGTGACCAAATCCTATTGGAATTTTAGTTTAGGATCTTACTGGATTCTTACCCCTAATTTCCACCAGATGCGTAACGGCTGCGTTACGGCTCCGCTGCGTAACAGCTCCGTGTTCCGTCGTCCGTCAATACCCACCAGGTCCGGATTTGTTGCGGAACGGCTGCGGTCATGACTGACAGCTGATGTCACGAGGCCCTATGTAATCTCGCGAATTCTGGTGTGATCGCGCGATAAGTAGTTTCTATAAACAGAACTACCAAACCATGGACAGTTTTCCAGCCCATTATGACGTTTTCAAGGTGTAGTGTAGGGAAATATGAGCGCGGTGTATTTTATTTTGCAAATTAAATGGATCTTTTATTTTGTTTCTGGCTGTTCTGTTTCGTCACTCGACTTCCTGTCCTGCGTACTCTGCCCTGTAGTGCTGCGGAGCGCTCCGGCATCCGGCAAAAATAGAAGCTCTGCGTATCTGCTCCGGAGGGCTGCGGATTGACGGAGTCGGAACGCAGCTGTACCGCATTCAGTGGAAATACACTCATTGACTTTAATGGAAACCTATTGACTCCGCCGCCGTGCCGGAGCCGTAACGCAGCCGTTACGCATCTGGTGGAAATTGGGGGTTAGAATCCTACTGGACATTCCGATTTATTTTAATGGTATTTCACTTTATCCTGTAGAAGTTTTTTATTGGAATCCTATTGGACATTCCAATTTATTTTAATAGAATTTCACTTTGTCCTGGGATTTTATTTGATTTTTAGAATCTTATTGGACATAGTGTTTTATTTTAATGGGATTTTACTTCGTCCTGTCCTGTCCAGTTACATTGATTTGTTCTTTCTTTAAAGTAAAACGAAGCATTAAATTAGCACAATGTGAATTGTAATGTGTTACACTACTTTATTTCTGCTCATTATACATCCAATGGAGGGTAATGTGGTAGGTCTATAATAGCATAAAATTATAAAATCATATTTAGATACCAGTATGTAGGTCTACTATTACTATTATCTATTAATGTTGCACTGTAGTTTTGGTTAAACAAGCATAAGCACAGGTTGCATTATTGCATTCATAAATAACTTAGACCATAGACTATTTCAAACAGTTTTCAGAACAAAACAAGAATGAAAAATATAAGTTGCTAAACAAAGCCAAAATGTATTAAGCTAATTTAAAGGGATAGTTCACCCAAAAATGAAAATGTGATGTTTATCTGCTTCTGTGTGCTTCTATGTGCTCAACGGAGATAAACAATATGAAAGGAGGGAGGGGGCTTCAAGGAGAATGACTGGTGCAACTCAGTACCGCTATTCTCCTGAGAACATCTGGTCTCCTGGGAAAGTGTCGGCCTCTGCCCTCAGATAGATAAGTTTTATCACTAGTTTAGAACAAACAGTTTATTATGATGCTTTATGGGGTATGGCTACGGGTTTTTGAAATAACCAGTAGCGGACCATCATTTCACGTGGGGAGATGGTCAAGCCTGATCAACTTGATGCTCTCTCTCACTTGGAGGTTGTCTTTAACTGCACCTAAATTTAAAGTATATAAGATGGGTCTTCTTCAGCCGTGGGATTAGTGCACATCGCTCGGCATTTCTGTGACATACGTGTTGGTCTTCTACGGTGACTGCAGCGGGCTCCCCAGTCTTAGAGAGTGGAGATGATGGCACGTCTCTGAGCTGTAAATATGGGCTTTATTTCTATTTTGCTTGGGGTTCAGCATATAACTATCCAGCTTTGTCTATCCTTTTATGCTTTTACTTGTTGATGATTATTGACTTCATTATTGATTATTATCATTATAATCTGATCAGCTGTATTTTACATCAAATAAACAGTTGTATTGCTTGATTAGTATGGTGTACGGACCTTTAATTAGCACCTCCTCTTGTCGATGCACACCACACTGGTCTCACATTTTGAGTTTTGAATACAAACAGAAACCATACTGAAACATTATTGGCGTCACGAACAGGATGAAAATAATTTTGTGAGACGTTAAAGTGATTTTGGTGTTAGACAAGAGAAGGTTTCAAAGGTGTTTTGAGAGTAGTTTGATAAGATGTTTCGTAAGAAAGGGAAGGACCCGAGCCTGATGTGCTTCCCGAGTGGGATGACACTTTGTATGAGTCAGTGGCCAGAGAACTCAGAAAGGGCGGAGGGTTACCTCAGTGTTGGTCTGGTGTAGAGGTCGACCGATATTGGTTTTTACCGATACCGATAGCTAGGTTGGACCACACTGGCCGATTCCGATTAATTAACCGATTGTTTTTGAAAATGGATGCTGAAAGGCAACTAAAATAGTGCTCTACTATTTAAAATAAAAATACTAAACCATACTTTGTAAATCAATAAAAATATTAATATTAATTATATATTGATCATTAAAGTCGTTTCATAGTTTATTAATGTTAACAAAATAAACTTCACAACTTAACAATATTACAGTAAATGTTTAAATTAACACACTCTAACAAGGAACAACACTTCTATTCTATAGCTTACATCAATCTTAGTTGATGTTACAAATGGGCTCATTGTAAAGGGGTGGGAAGCTTTACATTTTAACAATGTAAAATTGCAGGTTTTATGCTTTTTGTTTATATTTGAAATCTCTGTATGTCCGTAGGCCTACTGCCATCTTAAAATTAAGATTCAATTTAATTACGATTTTCAATATCAACTAAATATAACGATTTGTCACATTCTCAGTTTTCAATATTACTGCACATGGCTACATTTTCATTTACATTTTATTAGGGATGCACCGATCCATATCGGCCGATCACTTGCGCGTTTTGTCAGTAAAGCCGGTTCTGTAATCGGCGGTAAATGCCATCAGGTGCATGATTTCACGTTGAGCTGTATATACTACACACAGCCGTTGTTCACTGACGAGCTGCGCACTTTCACACTGATAATGAACATTGATTTGCGCAGCTCGTCGGTAAACAATGGCTGTGTGTAGTATATACGGCTCAACGTGAAATCACGCACCTGATGGCATTTACCGCTGATTACAAAACCGGCTTTACTGACAAAACGCGCAAGCATTATCGGTGCATCCCTTCATTTTATATCAAATTGATTTTTCTATTATATAAGCAGGCTACTTTAAACAATTACTTATTTAAAATAAGTGTTCTTTTTCTTTATCATTTGATTATTACTGATGAGATAGTAGACAGTAGCTTCTTTAACAGGCTGCATTAAAACGAATGCACAGATCTATTTAAATATATCAGATTTTTTGTCCTGCTCTGAAAACATAACTGACGGTGTGTACTGTACATCAGTTTCGTATAAAAGTATTCGAAAATGCAAGTGCATTTAACCGCATCCGCAATCGAGCTTTTTAGGACGAACAAACCCAAAGCACAAGTGAAAGCTCACACTGTCAAACAATGCACATGTAGCTCACAGTGCAAATCCTGTGCAATGAAGCCCGCCGCGTCTCCAGTGCGCACACGTGCCATATGCGGGAAAAACACAAGCTCCTTGAAGAGAGGATTGCGATGCATCGGAGAATCAATTTTTACCCACCCTTAATGAAACCGGACAAACGTGCAGCGCTGCGTTGCTCGGATAACTTGCAGGTATCAAACACACACAGGACACCTTGTGTAGTTCAAGCAGAAATCTAAAACAGTTTATTTAATCACCAAACGGGCAAATGTTTACTTCAAGAATGATCAAAAAAGCGGCAAAAGAACAGATCAAACGGAAAGAGAAAGTACGATCTATATCGTTAATTGCAGCCATTTCAGAAATAATTTCTTTTCTGTTTTACATTTCTGTTTAAATATTATTTGTTTTGTTTCAGTTTAATATGTTAATTACGAAAGAAGTTTGTGTAATTTGTAAATGTCATAAAGGATGTGGTATGAATTAGACGGCAATACGCCTGGAGAATTGGAGAGGGTCAGACACAATTTTTTGACCACTTCGAATGTTTTTATTTGTGTTAAATCCCTTCTTAAACGAATTTCATTTTGTATCATTTTTATCTTAATTTTTAATAGATATTTTTGTTGATCAGTTATTAAAATAAAATAAGAACAGGAAAATTGCATTTTAAAATTAAGTGAGTAACTACCATGCTTCTGCTGCCTGACGAAAAGGCTAAAACATAAATTATAGCTCTATATGAAGCATACAGACATTATTAGAGCTACAGAAATAAAAAAAATATTTTGCTTAAATGCACAATACTCAATCTTCCAGCCCAGGGTCAAGTCTTTATGAACATTAACAATGATTTGGGACAGATCTGTAATCTGTAAAACTATGGTGCGCTGTGACTAGGCAGGATTCTGTCGGCTGAATGAACACAGTTTGCTTTCTCATGTCATGTCTTTAAATCTGCAATTTTGCTGGCTAAGAATATGACCAGCTGGCTATAAACCAATACAAATATACGGTAACAATCCTGACATTAAACATTAGTCTGGGGCTTAACCTCTCATACTCTGACAGCGGAGCGGAGCGTGAGCCGCTTCAGCAAAGAACGCAACCCGGAAAAACTATCAGCAAGGATTTTTGCCGATAACCGATAGTTCGGCCAATCAACTATCGGTGCCGATTAATCGGCAAAACCGATACATCGGTCGACCTCTAGTCTGGTGATGCAGACCCGAATCAAGTTGAGAAATGCTTGAGAAAGGTTGTTGTCTCGGAAAAGGATCCATTGAAGGGCTTGCAGAGCTGCTTGTGGATCGTGTTAACTTCTTACAGAAAGCAGCATGAGCGTGCAGATCAGAAAGCTAAAGAGAATGAAACAATGATGAAAGAAATGTCTGATGCCTTAGGCCCCGATCACACCGAACGCGTCTTTTAGTTCTAAAAACACGATGCCACAGCACTGCCTTTTTTTGGTGACTTTCAATAAAAGAGCAGTGTGCTGCGGTCTTTTTATGTTGATAAGCAACGACCAAAACAGCTGTCCTGTCAGTCAAATCAAAGGATTATAGCACGAGGGCTCTTAAATCTTAGTTTTTTTGCTGTTAAGTAAACTGTCATATTAGCAGAAACCCTAAATAATACAGCTCCGGGTTACCCACGATAGACACCAAAGGTTTCTCCTCCATTTCTTGCAGTCTCCGGACTTTTTAAGCAACGGTAAACTTTCGTCACCACAACAGAAGGCCCGCCTCTCCATTCATTCGACTGGTCAATGGAAAAGAACACGATTGACGTTGGGCGTTTTTCCGCTCAGAGTTGATTTTTTTTCAACTTCAGGCGCTAAGAGCGCTCCTGCAAAAATGCGAGGCGCAGCAGGTGGCGAAAATGCGTAGCGCGCAGATCGCTCACTGCCAACAGAAAACCATTCAAAAGAGGCGCCTCCAACTGCAAAAATGCATTTGGTGTGAGGCGCGCCTCATTAGCTCAAGGTCAAGCAGAAATTTTGTACCAGCGTCTTGGTCAAATGACTGGTGTAGCAGGAAACGCTGCTCTTCAGGTAGCCAAAGTTATTGCTAAAAAGAAACGTAGACCAAATGTACGTAAGATACGAGTGTTTGTAGCTACCGCAAATGCAGAAGCGTGGGACCCATCCTTTGGGATGGGAATATCTGGGATTCTGATGATGAGATGAGGGAAGTTGGCCTTCTGAGGAAGGACAATGAAATATTTTGAATGAGGCTGTCTCACGATTTAGCCAGATGGTCAAGATGGTGCAGAGCTCATGGAGACATTTTTAAGGGTAGAACCACTGATCTATAATAGAGAACTGGATTGCTCATGACGTCATGAAAGTGAAGTCACCGCGCCGCCATATTAGTATTCCCTAGTACTCGCATACATTCCATTGAATGAATAGGAAATTATACGACTTCATTGAGAAAACATCACATAACAAGTCAATGTTTTTATATCTGAAGTCTCACTGTACATTTTCACAAAGCAAACGTCCTAAACATGTAAACGGTTATTTGTTTATTGTCGGGAATTCCCTCTGCTTATTAAAAACGTACGTTCATATATAGCCAACATTACAGTCATGTACATCAGACAAACATAAACATTGGGCGTTCAACATATGTTTACAAAAGACAACGTGCTCATACATCTGAATGAAGACCTTAATTCATCTTAGTACAGTTATTCACTGTTTATGTCATTTTATTGTATTCGTACAGTAGGCTAACTGCATGTTTCAACAATACTTTTGTTTTTAATTCGTTTATTATATGTTATATTATTATATATTTGTTAATAACAGTATAAATTTTGAAGCAGGTAATGATTTGTTCGTTAAATTAATAATTAATTCAACATATATACGCAGCATTTTACTCACATGGAAACCGTAGGCTAATGTTAGTAAATCATTAGAGAATTCGCTGATTTGAAGAGTCTGAAATAGATGCTGCTCATTAAAAATATTCGCACCATAATACCGCTGACTACTTAAAGACATGAAGCTTTATTTCAAAGATTTTAATTTATAGTACAATGATATTGTACAATCGAAACAATTTCAGATAGGCTACTAATACCATATACATGGTTTTGTTAATAATTATTTCCTGCATAATTAGGTACATAAATAAATATATTTTCGCATTGGATCAGTCTGCAAGTGTGCAGCTGACACCCACCTAAACGATTTCAATATATTGCTTATCCAGCGCAAAAAGACCATAAACATTCCAGATATCATCTTAAGTATAATTTATTTACATACACATATCCTAAAAACTAATGCTGTGTGAATGAAATGCTTTAAATCGGGTGATTTTAGGTCAGTGGTTTGCATGTAAATCAATGGCGCACTCTGCAGGTAGGGAATAGTAAGATGGCGGATCGAACACTTCCGGTGGCTTCACTGAATAACGGCAGATTAGAACGCAATGAGCCATCCAGTCATTATATAGATCAGTGTGTAGAACACATTTAGATGATTTAGCTAGACATTTGAACTCTAAATTATAATTAGATTATTCTGTGCTGTTCATCTTTTGTGAACAATGGGGAATGCAAGGCAGGTTGAGCGGAAACAACAGACTTGAAGAAAAAAACAATCGTTTCGTGTCTTAGGACATCAGTGTATCGTCACGAGCCGCAGGGTGTAATATGGATTTGTCTGTGCATGTTTTGTTTACTTTTAAAGGTCTGGTGCCCATCCACTGCCATTATATGTCTGACAGACTGCAGCGCTTTGAGTTATAAATCTAGGTTTGTGTTCTGCTGAGGAAACAAAGTCACCTACATCTTGGATGCTCTGGGGGTAAACAGATAAACATCACATTTTCATTTTTGGGTGAACTATCCCTTTAAAACAAACAGCCTCTCTCATTCAGCATGAATCCACTTAAACGAGGACATCTGTACGAGGATCACATGAGTTCAGCTTTGAGAGTGAAACTAACCTGGGCTGCATTGAAACCAATGGAGCTACGATCAACTTAAGCTTACGATGCTTTTGGGAAACGCTGACCTGTTTGTTTGAGACTGAACACTTGTTCAATCCTGATGTCTTCTCTCTCCACTTTAATGAAGGACATCTTTGTTTGATCCTCAGTTTCTTCATGTTTGACTCTGAACACTTCTTCAGTTCTCAGGTCTTCAGTCTCCTCTTTAATAAAGGACATCTTTATCAGAGGATGTGCAGTTATTGGACACTCACTTCTGTTGAAGATGACAATAACACAAACACAAACCAAATCTGTGTGTCTTTCACATTTAACAGACAATGAAAACTGGTTTATTTTTTTCATTAAACAGGTTTGTGTTGAATTAAACAGTTTTGAGCAGAATGTGAATAATTTGCCTCCATCGGAGTTTAAAGCCAAGTTTGTCCAGAGACTGAAAACATGTGTTTTATAAACTGATTGATGATAAACGGAGATAAATCACACTCACCTTTAGTGTTTCTCGAGTTTACTCTCAGAAATAGCGTTAATAACGTTTAAATAAAGCAGTATGTTTCAGTAAATAACAAACTATTAGTTCTGTATCGCTCGTAAAACCTTAAGTTGAACAGTTTCTACAAGATAAATGTTTTAAACAGAAACCGTTGTTCAGTCGAATCATAACAAAGGGCGAATTCCAAACGGCTATTTTGCGCCCTTCAAGGGCACTTCTAGAAGGGGACGCCATTTGTAGGGACGTTCCAAACGAAAGTGAGCAACTTAATCCCTTCACGAAGGGCCCTTCCAGAAGGCCGTTAGCGAAGGGAACATTCCATGGTCACTTCACGGAAGTGATTTCCGTTAGTGATCACGTTTGCGCAGCGTTGTCAAGGTAACATTTCGTCAGTCATTCCCTTCGCCAAGGGAATTCCAAACGGTTAAAAGAGACAGAAATGCCCTACTCCCTTAAAAGAACTCACTTCAAAGGGATCTGCCCTTCGGAGGGAGTAGGGCGTAGGGATGCGCACTTCCATTTGGAATTTGCCCAAAAGCAGGAGCGCGGCGCGTCTTCATGACGTCACATCAGCGCGCCAAAATAAGAGTCCTTTAAACACACTGCTGTCTGACGCACATTCACATAAAACATTATATACAAATAATAAAACAGTCGACAGATATTCAGAGTTTCATTTATTATTGAAAAACAATGTATGCGATCAAATCATGTGCTGAAAATATTAGACAAATGTAATGTTTAGGTGATTAGATTAAAATGCAAATGTGATTAGTAGAGTACATTCTTGTGTCAGTATTAAAATGCAAACAGCGATTTTTCTTATTTTAAATATCTAAAATTCCAAAAAAAAAAAAAAAACTGAAAATAGCTATACAATGTCTAAAATATTACAATTGATGATATTTTCAGTATATTTGTATAATCTAATAATATTTTTGAAATTATTTGTGTCACTTTTTCAAGTCTAAAGCCATAAATTGATCAATGATGAATGATAAAAAAAATAGACATAAGCCATAGAAAATTCTTAAATCAAGAAGGATTTCTAGACGAGTAAAAATTGTCTTGTTTTCAGAAAAAAAAGTCAAAATTAAGTGCATTTTTGCTTGAAACAAGCTAAATAATCTACCAATGGTGTACGAAAAATAATCTTGTTTTCTGTTTATAAGATATCTTTGCTGACCCCATTACCCAGCTAGCAAAAAATATATAAATATCCGTACGGCTTCTTTTTGCCGCCGGCCCTAAGCTGTCGGCTATAGGTGCATCCCGGGGATGAAACGTTTGCCGCCGAAATAAGTCACTCCCATTTCTTGCGAGATGAAAAAAAAAAAAAAAAACTGCTTCATTTTCTTTGGCGGTTGCCTCTGTCTATTTTCACTCTATTATAAAAAAAAATATCCCAGTTCTAAACCTACATAAGCAATGCTCTTGTGTAAATAAGACATCATGTTACGTATGTCTCAATAAAATGAACTGAACAAAAACACAATAATAATAATCATTTGTAATGGGTTGACAAAGAACCAAACCAAGACAAAGATACTAAACACCTTAAAACCTAAATAAAACTAATTTTAAGTATTATCTTAATTCATTCAACCATTCATTCACTTTTCATCCTTGGTCTCCTGAAAAACACAAGCATTTGGGGCAGTAAAATCAGTATTTATTTATTTATGTTTTACTTTTGGGGGGCATTTTGTAATGTTACTGGAGCTGTTAATAGAGCTTTCAGCCTTCTTCTGCTGATGGTCCTGATTTGTTTTTGCACATCAGTGTTAATGGAGCTGTTGAAAACCTCCTTATTTCAGGCTGATAGTTCTCTCACCTCATTGATTATGGTAATATCTCAATCTCTCATGTAAATTGACACACAGAACTGAATGTGCTTGAAGAAGCTGTGGCAAAATGCAAGCTTTGAGAGCCATTTTAAAATCTAAAAATGTTTACATTTTAAAACAAAATTCGTTAGTCTACCCTCAACTTGTTTTTTTATGTGCTTTGCTAGAGTCTAAATAAAACCACTTTGTGATAAAACAATAATAATATCGTACGATCTGCAAATGAGCTGTGTTTTCGGTGTAATATGTTAATGTTTAAATCTGTAATTTTATATTTCCAGTCTTGTTTGCTCTGTTGTTGTACCTTACTCAGCTAATGGGAATGATGATCAATACTGTTAAAGTAATAAAATGATGCACACACAGTGATTCCTCAGTATAATGATTTGGTTCATGTGTAATTCAATCCCACCAGTCACAACTGTTAACTGTAAACAAGGTTTTCATTTTAAAAGCTCTAAACACTTTACTGACTGATGTTTTGGTGCACTTCCTGCAAATATAGAAAAGATAAAGGGTCTCAATTAAACATGTTTGACATGATTAGTGCAGATTATCACATGACCAGAGCAGTTTAGTGCATCAAAGCTCCAAACACAAGCCTACTAAAGTATGTTAACATAAAGATATGACAAAGATTTTCGGTACACATGATCTCTAAGGTGTCTAGTATTAATATAACATTTCTAAAAAAAAGTTTAGTTGAGAGTGGTCATAGGAGGAGTAAACATGTTGACGGTGGGATAACAGTGAACTTAGGTTTACAATAGAAACCCAATGCAGTTGTTGTGAAGATTGCACTCAAATGTTGAAATGACCAAAATATTGCACTAAATCAAAAGTTCAAATGTTACAAATTAGTTACAATAGTGAGGTTGCTATACTGGTAGCACCAATATAACAATTTGAGGATACACACTACCGATCAAAAGTTTTGGGTCAGTACATTTCTTTTTTTTTTTTTTTTTTTTTTTTTTTTTTTTATAAAGAAATTAATACTTTTATTCACCAAGGATGAATTAAGTTAATAATTAAAATTTTATTAAAAGTTAATAATAAATAATTTACATTGTTATAAAATATTTATATTTTGAATAAACACTGTACTTTTTAAACGTGTTATTCATGAAAGAATCCTGAAAAAAAAATCACAGGTTCCAAAAAATATTTGTCAGCACAACTGTTGATATTCTCCAATAATAATAAATCAGCATATTAGAATGATTTCTGAAGGATCATGTGACACTGAAGACTGGAGTAACAGCTGATGAAAATTCAGCTTTGCATCACAGGAATACATTCCATTTTAAAGTATGTTCAAATCAAAAACATTATTTTATTTTGCAAAAATATTTTGCAATATTTGTTTTTTTCTGTATTTTTAATCAAATAAATGCAGCCTTGATGAGCAGAAGAGACTTCTCTACAGACTATTACAAGTCTTACTGACCCCAAACTTTTGAACGGTAGTGTATGTTAAAATAAAGTAATAATTTTGAAAAACGTTAATGCTTATATTTTTATATATCTTTTATCTCAGTATTCCTATCAATGTTGTATAAGGTTTTTTAATGCATAATAGTAACCCTAGAATGTGATCAGACAGTTTAAAATAGCTGGACTAAGATATATTACCATTTTTTATGACTGGAGAAATATGCTGATTCAGTATATATTATTGTGACTGCCTAGAAAACTAATATATATATATATATATATATATATATATATATATATATATATATATATATATATATATATATATTGGTTGTTTCAAAGGGTTACTAATGCCTTTTGGTTTGGAAATTTTGTTTGTTTAGTTTTGAGTTCTTTATGGTTATTCTCACAGCATACAATGGCTAGCCTTTAATTCACATGGCTGAAATCCATCCGTGTGAAGTTATTTCTATGGTTATGTCAGTAATATGGAGTTATTTCACACCAGGGCTTCTGTTTGTGTACTCAACCTAAATCAAAGAACTCCTATATAGTCCAATGTCAGATGACTTTCATTGTCTTTCCTTTATAGTCTAGTTTACATTCAAATGAATAAGCAGGTGAGTATTTATCTGGACCATTAAAAGCTTGAAACCAATGGCTCCAGTGTGAATGTTTTACTAAAATTCAGCAGTTCACAGCCACACCGGCAGTCAAACCAGCAGAAACATCATTCCAGTTCTTCAGACTGCTGTTGGAGGACAAGAAGCTTGAAAACATCAGAGATCCAGAACTATCCAGAATGGAAAATCAAGATACTGAGGAACAAAGAGGTCGGTGTCTATTTTTCTTATTAATTAATAATATAGCTTCATTTAATAAATAAGTGGCTTAGTTAAATCATAAAAACAGAAAATTAGCATTGAAGAAACAGTTATGAATTCCCTAAAATACATGAAGCGGTAATAACTTTCTATATCTAAAATATGGAATAGATTTAATTATAGAATAGAATTATGTTTACTGGACTACCATTGGGCCCACTTGTCATTACACGTTTTACACAGTAATATCTCAGTAATCTTGACAAACTATTTAGTTTGAAACCTTAAAGACTCTAGTTTTCATATTTGGTGACTATTTTTGGAAATTAACACAACTGTAATTTATTAATTTGCATAAAGAGATGCACATATAGTGATGCACATATGAACTCATGAAAAATCAGTAAAAAACTCCATTCAAGTGTCCAAAAAAGATAACATCCATTCTTTTTTTGGAGAAAAAAAAGAACAAAGTTTATTGAATATTAAGGAAAAACAATTGATTCTCCATTTCTGATGCAGCTTGAATACTGCACTTAATACTTCTGAATGTAATGTCTACTTCATAGTTATTGAGAAAAGTATGGAAAAACATGTTTTAGGTACCTCAAATGATACATGGAAATGGAAGCCTTTGGGTTTGATGGTCATCTAATGGATAAGATTGGTACTATGCACAAATAAAATCTCACTGAAAGCTCATTTTTTGAGATATCAACCTCAAGTTTGGAACACAGCTTGTTTAGATTTCAGGTTTCCATTTTCTAGCAGTTTTAAAGTTAACATGTTTTGTAAAGTATACATTTTATATAAAATATAAGTATTTTAATTTGTGCAACTTAAACTTCCATAACTTTTTTGTAATATAATTTTTATAATGTTTTCCACTTCTTCAATAATCTGCCAAGTGTCTTCCTAAAAAAGGTCCAATCTTAAGTCTGTGCTCCAAAATATTCACAATTTATAACAAATGTAGTTAAAAATGTCATTTTCAGGGATGTGTTTCCCAAAAGGATAATCAAAGTACATCAGAGACCCATTGAAACCATTGGAGCTATGATCAAATTAAACATATGATGATTTTGGGAAACGCAGCCCAGATCTATGCTCAACAAGTGGAACTGAGAGTTAACAGGTTAAATACATGGCAGACAACTTTAAGTTGAAACCGAATAATCGTGTTCCTTGAGAATTAAACTATGACCTTAGCTTCGCATTTACAGTGTTCAGAAATAGTAAAGCTGTAAGACCAGGAATTTAGCACATGAATGATTATATAAAGTAGAAACAAGACATGACCTGCTTTTTAAGTATTGTACAATTGTTATACTGACACGTTTTTAACAAATCACTGTTCATTTCAGATATGATGGAGGTGAATGATGCTGATGGGAAACAGCGGTGTGCAAAAACAAACCAGAATGTTTCACCAAAAGAAACTCTGAGGACAGAAAATCATGGAAAGAATAGTCCAAAACATGGACGCAGAAGAGCTCACACTGAAGAGAAACCCTTCACATGTGATCTGTGGGGGAAGAGTTTTAGTTGTCGCGGTCAACTTGAGAGACACATGAGCATTCTCGAGAATCTCCCAAAAGATGGACACCGTTTGGATCCCAAAACAGCTCCCAATGAAGAGAAGATTTTTGCATGTCTTCAGTGTGAAAAGACTTACGGGAAAAAACAACTGCTTGCACGAACACACACAAACACGATTAACCTTAAGAGACACATGAGAATCCACGCTCGAGAGAAGCCTTTCACTTGTCATTTGTGTGGGATGAGTTTCGTCTACAAATCGGTCCTTATAAAGCACATGCTTGTTCACGACGAAGAGAAACCGTTTCCGTGCCATCAGTGCGAACGAAGTTTCTCAGATGCAAGTGCACTTAAGATTCACACCAGGATTCACACCGGAGAGAAACCATTCGAGTGCCGTGAGTGTGAAAAGAGTTTCAGGAGTAAAGCTGTCCTTAAGACGCACATAAGAACTCACACCGGAGAGAAACCCTACGCGTGCCATCTGTGTGAGAAGAGTTATGCAGGTTCAGCTCCGCTTAAGATTCATATCAGAACTCACACCGGAGAGAAACCTTTCAGCTGTCACGAGTGTGGAAAGCTCTTCATAGATAAAGGTGCCCTTCAGGTACACCTGAGAGTTCACACCGGAGAGAAACCGTACACTTGTGATGAGTGTGGGAAGGGTTTCACAAACACGAGTAACCTTAAGAGACACATGAGAATCCACGCTGGAGAGAAGCGGTGCTCAATCTCTGAAGAAGAGCCACTTAATTGATCAGTGGAGTAAAAGGTGTATTTGGTCATCACACCTCAAGACTCACAGGAGTAAACATGCACTGTTTGTGGAAAGAGTTTTTCAGAGCTGGTCTGTTTGTGCTTTGAGTCTGGTTTCTTTGGTGAAATTCATCTTTTTTATTGTGTATTAAATACGCTGTAAGACAAGTCAACATCATTGCTGAACATTTTCTCAATAAAACTGCAGTTTTACTAAAGACTGTCTGTGTCTGTCTGGTTTCTATGTCACAAACCACTCACAGTTGACCGAGAGGATCAGGGCCCGTATTCACAAAACATCTTAAAGTTATGGTTCGGAGTAGAATTGACTTCATTGCTATGCACTCCGAAGCCCATGTAAATACCCGAAGTTTTTTTTACTTTAGTCAAACATTTATGTAGATATTAGAGTTTTTCGAATTGCTTGTTACTGGAGTGAATGGTACATGTGATGTATCTCTTAAATTGCACCACTAAACGTCCAAGTAATCTTACCAAACTTGTACAGTAGTGTAAATAGGTTATGTACTCACAAAACGCTGCATCAGAACATTTGTAAGTCCACCATGAGTGTTTTAAAAACACGTTTTAGCCGATCCCTACTAGTCTCAAAAACTACAAATGGCGACACGTCGATGTCACTTCCCTGGTTTGAAAAAAGCATGTAAAAGTCCTCCTACAAGTTGACATGCACACAGATGTAGTAGGAGGACTTTTACGTGCTTTTTTCAAACCAGGGAAGTGACGTCGACTTGTAGTTTCTGAGACTAGCAGTTCTCGGGTAAAACGTGTTCTGATGCAGCGTTTTGTGAGTACATAACCTATTTACACTACTGCACAAGTTTGGTAAGATTACTTGCACGTTTAGTGGTGCAATTTAAGAGATACATTACATGTACCATTCACTCCTTTAACAAGCAATTCGAAAAACTCTAATATCTCCATAAATGTTCGACTAAGGTAAAAAAAAAACTTCGGATGGGGTATTTATGGCGCTTTTCCACTACACAGTACCAGCTCGCCTCAGCTCGCCTCGGCTCGACTCGACTCGGCTCTGTTTGGTTTTCCACTGTGTAAAAGTTGTACCTGTACCGGCTTCCAGGTACTTTTTTTCGTACCACCTCAGGCGAGGTTCCAAGCGAGCTGAGGCGATACTAAATGTGACGTGAAAACACAGCAGACTGCTGATTGGTCAGAGAGAAACGTCACTATTCACTGCGTCATCATTGCACGCGCCAGCAATAGTATCCAGAATAACCCCGTCATTTTTAAAAAGTTTGGCCAGAGATTGCGTGACATATCCAATCCATTACATATTATGGCAACTCGGAAGAATACGCCGTGGTCAAACGAGGAGGTGCAGACAGCGGGTGTGTGTCGCGTAGAAGATTACATCACGGCAGTTTCTTGCAGCGTCGCTCCAGGTACTATTGTGGAGGTATAGGTACAATTTACAGTGGAAAACCAAACAGAGCCGAGGCGAGCCGGTACTGTGTAGTGGAAAAGCGCCATTAGATGGGCTTCGGAGTGCATAGCAATAAAGTCAATTCTACTCCGAACCATCCCTTTAAGACCAAAGGATGCCTGGAGAAAATCTTAAAAATAATGGGCATTTCAATCCTACATTTAGGACTACATTTAGCGTGTTTCACAAAGCAGTTTAGAGCTAAAACTAGCTCTTAAATCTGCGAAACATTAGGAGCAGTGAAGAGGACTCTGAGTCACTAAGACCAAATCACAAACTATCCTCCTTCATGAAAAAGGAATACATCACAGAAATTCTGATGATTTTCATTACAAACCATCAACATTTAAAAAAATTAAAGATGGTTTCCTGTGGTGTTTTTTTGAGACATGTTTCATAAGGATAACAATTCAACAATAGAAGGCCACCAATTCCCAGTAGAGACCACCGTTTTTAAAAAACAGCAAAAACATTACAATTCTGGGATGGTTTCTAATGTTTTATTTCAGCAGGGCTAAAATGTTTGTTGCCGGCAATCTGCCTCAGAACGTAAACATTTTAGAAACACGCTGCATTTATTTGCACACATATGTTTTCCCACTCATCTTTTTTGGTTTTGGAGGTTTCCCAACTTTTGATTTTATTCTTGTTTTCATTAACAAGTTCGGCAATTGAGCTGTTCTTGTGTTCAGTTTTTTGTTTTTTACATTTGTATGTGTTATGATTAGTTTCAATGACCATTCTATACTCTGTTAATTTAAAGGCTGTTTATGTACATATCAGCTAAGAAGCATGCATGTAAGAGGCTGACAATTAGTTTGAACATATACTTGTTTAATTGGTGACACTTAGCCTGCATTTTAAAATCTTTATTTGATTGTGGCAAAAAAAAAAAGGTTTTAAACCTTTATTTGAATATGTTAACAAAATATCACACACTACAATATTTCTATGAAGTATGTTCCAGGCGACCCGTAACCGGTGTTTTTCCAACCTTCTACCCGTGAAAGTGCACTGGAGCGACAGTCAAACCGTGACTTCCCACTCGTGAACTCGTACTAGACTGATGACAGAAACCCCTCCCCTATCAGATCTAGATCGATGTACTCCCAGTTCCGAGTTCTGACGTAACCTTGAAACAACAATGTCAGCCCCTACGGTTGCGGTGTCTATGCAAGTGTTAGATGGTGGAAAAATAGAGCGTAGGACAATATAACATTGCAATCAAATTAATAATAATATAATAATAATAAATGCTCCAAGGAAGTTTGCCGTGACTTGCCTTATACACTACAAAGTAGTGAGTCGTGTTTTGAAGTTGTGATTTACGAGCTCAAAAACTGGCCTGGAACGCAGCATAAGTCTCTGACAGAAACCCCTCCCCCTATCAGCCAATCACAGTGTGCATAGTTAATGAGCAGTCTGACAACATCCATACGAGCTCAACCCCGCCCCTTACTCTTAGCTTAAGACTTCTCTCTATTCCTTAGTAAAAGTTTGTCCCAGCAGCTTTGAGAATAGGTTTTAAGAGAAAACTCTTTGCTAAAAAATTTGTACTGCTATTTAATTTAGCTATGAATTATCATTGTAATCTCTGACACGACACATCTGAAGATGTCGTCAATGTGACTTTTACACAGTATGTGTTAGGGGTGCGTGCAGGACGAGACGAGACGATATTTACAAAATACAATATATTTAATATAAATCTCCAAGAGGAACAAGGCAGGAACAAAGCAGGAACATTCACACACATCTATTCATGAAAAGGACCGACAAAGAACTGAACTCAAACACAGACTCTTAAAGACAAACTAATTATCAAACACAGGTGACACAGATGACTAATAATACAAGGACAGGTGCAGGGATTCACAAACCAAATCACACAGATAAACGGGGAGAAGACAAATGGGAAAAACCAAGGACAAAAACAGACAGAACTGTGACAGTATGTATATTATGTGGTATAATTTCATGTAGAAAACGTTTTCACAACAGAGTCACAAAAAATAAACTGAAGTTTATCCCAAGTAGGATGGGAAAAGACAGAATCACATTTTTTTTTCATATTTACTTTTTTTGATAAATTGCATTGATGCTCTAAAATGAGACATCAATGTTTCAGGAGTTCATGCAAAATAGGACACATGCTTATTTGATAACTGTTTTATTTGCTATTTGGGTTTATGCATATCCTTTTTTTTTTTTTTTTTTTTTTGATGAATTGCTTTTTACCAAGGCACTGTTAGATGCCAGTGTTATCTGTCGACATTTGAAAGTAAATAAGAGGTGTTAAGTCTGAATTGTGGTGGCTGAGCTTTAAATAAATTATAACACGGCTCTGTGTAGTGCCTGATTCTGAACTGAACTGGTAAAAGCTAATGACATAGACTCATTTTTGTGTGGCTGGTCATGAGTGACCCTGAGCATCTGTTCCTGGGATGGTCTCAGGAGGGGGAGTATCTGTAAATTGGTGTATTCCTGTGTTTCTTACAGGGGTTTAACCGAGGCTGGTCAAAAGGTGAGATACGCCGTTTGTGGTTTTAAGTGGTCCCAGCAGAGAACAAGAGGTCTCTGTCTTCTTGACTGGATAAGTCTATCACTGGTTCACCACCCGAGGAGATTAGAGAGAGGGGTGATTCAGACCAAGAGGCGCCGTTGGTGACTTTTACGACCTCCAGGGAATCACGTGAGGGCGATTGATCAGTTTTACTGCTCACAGCGGGTTATGAGGTGTTCTCCAGACTCTTCTGGAATCTGTTGATTCTGTGGTTCTCTTGTGTCTGTTCAACCAGAGGCCTCACATGAAGTAAATGCTTAAATTTTAATTGACATAACTTGCTGTAGTTCGCTAAATGTTTAACCAGTGTTGGGCATGTACCTTTAAAAAAGTAATTAGTTATAGTTACTAGTTACTTCTCACAAATAGTAACTGAGTTAGTAACTGAGTAACATCATTATAAAAGTAACTAATTACCAGGAAAAGTAACTATTGCGTTACTTAAAAAAATCTAATTTAATATAACTATAAAATAAATCTAAAACATTGTACACTAATCTACACTATTTTAATGTTGTTGTGGGACAACGTGAGAGACAACTATCAAATTCAACATATTATAATTACTATTGTGGAACAGTAAAGCACAATAGATGGTTTAGAACTTTAAATATCGTTATCACCTGCATTATTAGCCACTAATTTTGTGGCGGCATGTGACGATGTGAGGTGCTTCGGTAGATTAGAATTACCTGTCACCGACGCAGAGAGACTTTTTTTTCCCTGGGCATAAGTTGTACGTTACATAAACATTTTTGCCTTTCACCTCAGCGAGGGAAAAGTAGTGCTTATACTTCCAGTTTGCAAAAGCTACCTTTGAACTTGTTGGACTTGCCATCGTTGTGATGTTGTGGATATTTGTGTGTGAGACTGACCGTGCGTGTGCTTGTGTGTGAACAACCGCACTACTCTGCCTCTGATTGGCAAACAATGGAAATTAACTCAATCTAAGCCAATCATCGCGTTCTCAGTTACACCACGTTTACAGACACACCAATCATCATCACTGGTTATGTGTCCCGCCTCAGCCCCGAACATACACAAACACACACACACACACACACACACCCCAGAGAAAGAGAGGTCCTATGGCTGAGAGAGACGCTGCTCGCATGAAAACTGCTTCAGTGTTGTCAATTATAGTAACGCGCATTTTATTGTCATTAACGGTAACGGCGTTGTAACGGGGGAAACAGTAATTCGTTTGATTACTCGTTACTGAAAAAAGTATCGCCGTTAGTAACGCCGTTTATTTATAGCGCCGTTATTCCAATCACTGTGTTTAACCAATTTAAACATTTTAGCTGAATGGACTATGAAACTATTTTAGATGAGCCCGCTAATAAAATAACAACTCAGAAAACAATTCAAAGAGAGAAATTTGACTAAAGGTAAAATTTCTGTGGAACTAGTTACTAAATAATAATTAGTTAAAGCAGCTTAAAATTGTTTACAGTGAGCCCTGAGTTTTATATTATTGTGCATTGCAACATGAGGCATGAAATGTGTCCTCATTTGTAAATCGCTTTGGATAAATGTGTCTGCTAAATGACTAAATAAGTGTACATTTATTTATAGGATTTTACTGCCAACTTTGTTGCCAGGTAAATACTGTACTTAAGTGAAATTACGAAGTATTTCTGTGAAATAAACTACAAGTTTAAATCAGTGTTACTGTACAAAATTGCTGCATTTAACATACAGCAATTAACTGTAATTTGTTTAGCAGTATTTTACTGCATTTATTAATTTTAAAGAATAGGATTACATTATGAATTGGTAACTGTTTTCCGAGTAAAATCCTGTAAAGATTCTGGTAATTTGTACAGTGTGATTTTACCCCTAAAAAAAAAAAAAATGAAAAAAAAACAACAACAACTTCATTGCTTAAAATAGCTTTAATATAATGCTCCACCATTGCTTTATTTATATACATGGATCCATGACTAAACAAATTAGTCCCCGTCTCCACTCACAGTCACAGCAGCTACTGATTAAAAGCAACAGAAGAGACAAAAAGCAAAACAGCCCACTTGTTCTTGTGTGGAGTTTCCGAAACAATCAAAGTCTTGTTTATCAACTCTCCAGCTGTTGCTGGAAGTCAGAGATTTGAGTTCATAATTAAAAAATATATATATATATTTTGGTACAAAAGCCCAAGAATCTGCTTCAGAAGACATGTGTTAAGTAACCCCCCCGAGGCGTATGGGTTAGTTTTACGATGGATATATGAGCTTTTTAGAGCTTCAAAATAACAGCCACTATCCACCGCCATTAAAAAGAAGAAGAGCCAGGATAAGTTTTAAAACAGCTCTGACTGTGTTCATCTAGAAGATGAAAGTCATAGACACCTAAGATGGCTTCAGAGTGAGTAAATAATGGGGTAATTTTTCATTTTTGGGTGATTTTTGGTCAGACAACCCAAAATCAGAGAATAACTGTTAGAATAACCCAGAATGAGAATTCAAATGCACATGTTGAAGTCTTTGATAAAAACACAATTAAATACATGGCCTTTAGCTCAAAATGTTGCTTTCAAAAAAAAAAAAAAAAGAAAAAAAATGCATGCAGTAGACTCTTTTTCTTTTGATATATTGTATGTTCAGATATTTAAACAACAAAATATTTTGGGATGCATGTCAGATTTGTAAAGTTATCAAAAATGCTGCTGGCAACTTTTTGGTGGGGAAGGAGTTAACATCTTATATATGATGCTAAAAAAAACCTCTTTAATTAATTATGCTGACTTCTTTTAATCACCTAAACTGCCACTTAAAGCTCACTTCATTGGTGTCAACTGGCTAAATAACTGATCAATTTGTTAAATAGAATTTGTAAAGTCTGAATTGTATTTGATTTTTGCATTGAATGGTTTATAGAAGACTTTTATTTTGACAGGGTTGTACTGTTTCCTGTTATCTCTCTCACTCTCTCTCTCTCTCTCTCTCTCTCTCTCTCTCTCTCTCTCTCTCTCTCTCTCTCTCTCTCACTCTCTCTCTCTCTCTCTGTGAGTGTGGACTAACTTGTCCATGTTTTTTACAGTCTGTTCTCCTTCTCACTGAAATGTTGATAAGGTAAGTGATTTTAACGTTAGTAAAACTGCTTTTTTGTCCTATTGCCTTTGTTTCTTTGTGTGTGTTTTTCTGCAGCTCATGCAGTGTTTGAACTAGAGTGTAAAATAACATTTTTGAAAACATTAGTTAAAGAGTATGAGTTCAATGATGTTTCAGCTGTTTCAAGTGAAAGCAACAACATATGACTCATGTCTTATTCCGAGGTCACCGTAGCCACCAGACCCAGCCTGTATCCAGATCAGATGGTCACTACAGTCCCCCGGATCCGGTCCGTACCCAGCTTAGATCATGGATCACCACCTGGAGATGACTTCAATAGCCGTGGATGTCAACCAGATGAGCTCCAGAGACGGATCATCAATGAAGACCTCGCCAACCTTGACGGCCATCGGTGCTACACCACGGGATCCTGATGAGTTCTCTACAATCAGACATTGGTACAAACTGTTGTTTGGTCTGGCCAGAGGAGAACTGGTCCCCCGACTGAGCCTGGTTTCTCCCAAGGTTTTTTTCTCCATTTCTGTCAGCTGTGGAGTTTTGGTTCCTTGCCGCTGTCGCCTCTGGCTTGCTTAGTTGGGGACGCTTTCCAGCGATATCCTATACTATTTGAACTGAACTGACGATGATATCACTGAATTCATTGATGAACTGCCTTTAACTGAAAATTTATTGTTACAATAATGCGTTACTTACACACTATGGTGCTGTTTAAATACTGTGCAGTTGCTTTGACACAATCTGTATTGTTACAAGCGCTATATAAATAAAGGTGACTTGACTTGACTTGATATGCTAATTTTTTGAGACAGGAATTTTGGGTTTTCATGAGCTGTATGCCAAAATCATCAATATTAAAACAATAAAAGGCTTGAACTACTTCAGTTGTGTGTAATTAATCTAACATATATGAAAGTCTAATGTTTATCAGTACATTACAGAAAATAATGAACTTTATCACAATATGCTAATTTTTTGAGAAGGACCTGTATATTTTATTTAGGTCTGTACAGTTGCCATGGTACAAAAAAAGTGGGTCAAACTGACCCACGAACATCAAAATTGTCAGAAAATTATTTGTGTACACTTTGTGCATGTATTTCATTGTTCCTAAATGAGAAAAGTCACTAAATGTCAAGAAAAAAATCACAGATTAATGGTATTTCCGACAGCTCAAAAATCTAAATGGAACATAATAAAGGGTTAACTGTATATGAAAAACAGAGCTAAATGTGACACTTCTGGTGAGCTTTGTATGTGCTATACTGAAATATAAAGTAATGAAAATAGTATTCAAAATTTTGGGAAAAACACTGCTAAGCATCATTGGCCAACCAGTTTTGAGCTACATAGTGATAGCTGCTGGCTATCAAGTAGGGATGGGACGATACACCTACCTCCCGATTCGATACGATTCCGATACTTGGGTGCCGATACGTTATGTATTGCGATTTTTTTAAGAATTCCGATTCTACAAGTATTGCGATTCGATATTGTAATGTGTTTCGATTTTGTTTTTTCTCTCTAGACCATATGGAAAAATGTGAATAGTACACAATATATACACAATAAAAAAACATTTTAGCATTTTTCCTGTTTTATTTCAGTTTATAACAAACTAAATATTTCAGCATAAACAAACAGCCACTAAATGTCCAACAGAACAATACTTCTTGAAATAAAATTCCTTTTAATAAAGTGCTCAAACTAGAAACATTAATAAAATAAAATGAAGAGTCCATAATAGCTTTTTCAATTTTTCGTGTTTGCTAGTAAGAGATGTGACATCATGTAACCGATACAACACATCGCCCTCTGCTGAAATAAAAGACGTAACTTTCGTCCGCCTCGTTTGTAAGTAAGTGCTAAAATAAAGCAATGTATTTAATATGAATTAATATCGATTCTGGTGTAAAAAAATAGATTTTAAAATCGTAAATAAAAAAAATTGCGATAGTTAGGTGAATCGATTTTTTGTCCTATCCCTACTATCAAGGCATGTTGTTTTCATATTCATATTTATTTACATTCACTTTTTATTTCTGCAGGGTGGTGATACATGGATGAGTTAATAACAACAGGTATTTGCAAGAAAAGAAACTACATGATTAGATTCCTTGCAGGATTACTTATTTACTGAAAATATAAAACAAGTTTTGCACCCATTACCTAGTACTTTTCACACTTCCACTTCATGTATATTGACAATGATAAACAAATAAACAATTATTTGAATTTACTGAGTAAAATTTTACTCAAAGTCCAATTAAACTGGATTTTTAAGATCATACTGATGATTGGCCGTAAGGTCCAGGATGTGCAGTTGCAACCTTTGGAAAAATGCACATGTCCTGTTATGCCTTGTTACTGTGAAATGCCATATATGCAGTGACACTGGCAGGTAATTTCAGTTTAACTTCAAATGGAGTAGGACAAATAAGTTTAAGTTGCTAAACTTTGCTATTAGAGACACTGCTGCTGAACACCATTGAGAGGCGAAAAGTATGGTGGCCGAGAGAGATCAACGCACTGCAAACAAGAAAACACATGCAAACAGAAAAAACGACAACAAATTAAGAAAACATCTTCATCAGTTTGACAACACAGGCGCTGCAAATCCTCGCAAAGCAAACACAAATACGGAAACGCGCTGCAAATTCTCACAACACAACCAAACTCAGAAACGCGCTGTGGACACACGAACGCGCTGCATATATCTCGGTCCACAACGGAAATGTTTCAGGGGGACCTCAAAAAGTGACGAACCCATCTGGGACCTGATTATTTATATCACTATCACCTTTAAGTGATACTATACTATCACTAAAAGGTGATAGTTCACCGATAACACCTCTGCTCTGACCAACAGCCACTGCACAAATAATCAGGTCCCAGATGAGTTCGTCACTTTTTGAGGTCCCCCTGAAACATTTCCATTGTGGGCCGTGATATATGCAGCACATTCGTGTGTTCGCAGTGCGTTTCTGAGTTTGGTTGTGTTGTGAGAATTTGCAGCGCGTTTCCGTTGCGAGGATTTGTAGTGCCTGTGTTGTCAAACTGATGAAGATGTTTTCTTAATTTGTTGTCGTTTTTTCTGTTTGCATGTGTTTTCTTAAGTTTGCAGCGCGTTGGCCTCTCTCGGCCACCGTAGAAAAGACTCCTTTCACAGATGCTTAATTTCTGCATATCAATAATTAAAACCTCCATTACTAGCTCTAAAATGATATTCTGAAATTAGGGGTATGTAAGAAAGTATTTCTATAAGAAAAGGGGCTTAAAGAACAAAACCTGAAAAATGCCTTGAAATAAAATGACTTGAATTATTGTGTTGGCTTAAAACACATGCTAATATGCTATTTAAATAACCAAGACTACAAATTTGTGGGCTTTATAGTTACAACAAATGGAATAAGAAGAAATAAATAGTTGTATCGTAACTTGCAGTGTTCGTTGGTTCTTTGTAAAGTGTCAACACCCTTAGAGTAACTATTTCCATTAGATATACGTATCTGAGGGGTTCGGCTGACATAAAGCTTTGGGAAGCCCTGAACTGACGCATTGCTCACCCGTGGAGGAATACAGCAGGTGGCTTTACAGCCAAATGCTGACAGAAAGATGGAGATGAAAAACTCAAGGATGGCGCATACCAACAATACATAAGAGGTGCCCCAGAAGAAGGTTTCATTACATTCGTGAGGGTTTTGGTCAGAGTATCTACCATGGTTGCATGAATGGACAAATGACCCTGACCCCAAATCCAATAAAATGATAAAAATGGAAAAGCTTGCAGATAGAGCACTGAAAATGTGCATTCCAATTGAAGCTTTCACCTGTAGATAGAAAACATAACATTTAAAAAATAAACAAATAAAAATGCAGAATTCAGCACGAGTAAATCAGCACATTTCGGACTAGTCACTATATCATATACTTTTATGGCAGAAAATGAAGAAAGAAGAAATCAAGTACAGAAAATAAGTGCATGTTTCAGCACCTGCACCAGCAAATGTGGTGTAGCCTACATACCAAACACAAACCGGAGGCTGAATTAAGCTTGCGTTTTGCAGCAATGCAGAGTGAACCTGTGATAATGTACTGAGAGCAGAGAGAAAGACAAATAATGAGACTTCTGTTGGAATATTTAACTTGATTATTATGAAACAACTGTATAATTGTTTCTTACGATGAGAGATCCCCAGTAAGGCAAGCAAATAATGGTAAAAATGGATTGTGTATAAAATGCTGACACAAAGCCCAACAGGAAGGTCAACAGACCAATCGTTATTTGGACAGCCTGTAAAAACAAGTGTCATTTACAAACCAAGTAAAACAGTATCAAATTTAATGTGTAGCAGTTATGGATTTATGATTAAACAACAAAAATATCTTGCTACTGTCATTGTATGAATGAGCAGTGGTGGAAAGAGTACTGAAAATTTATACTCAATTACAAGTACCGTTACATTGCTGAAATTGTACTCAATTACAAGTAAAAGTACTGGAGTTAAAAAAGTAATTAAGTAAAAGTACAAATTACTCTTCATAAAAACTACTCAGAGTACTAATTACTTTTTAGCTGGTTATTGAATTATCCATAATTGCTGAATCAGACAAGATCCAGACAATAAAGCACACGCTATACAAATTAAATTATAGGTTAATCACCCTATATATTTTCCATTCATTACATAACACAATAAGCAGAAAAAAAACAGTATGCCTTACTAATATATATATTTAAGATATAAAAACAAGTACACAGTAAGCAATGCAATAAGAACAAATAAACAAATTAGGAATTAATTAATACAGTCTGTATTACAATGATGATAGATTAGCATGTTCTAGTTAGAGCTGGGCGAAATGGCCTAAAAATAAAATCCCCGATTTTTTCACAAAAAATCCGATTTACGATTTAAATAGATTTTCCCCCCTAAGACATTTAGCATGTGAAGAAACCCCAGCTTTTCCACAACATATGGGCACCATATATTTTGCAATATACACTGCAGCTGCATCAGTGATTGCTTTCCACCAGTCCCCATTCTTATTATACTGGAAACAGTAAATGTTTGTAAGACAAATAAATAAGAGATGGGAGGAAAATATTTCATATTTCAATATTTCCATGCTTTTCTCTTGCAGTTATATCGTATATAAAAATATAAAATTTTGAATACAGAAATATTAAATGATTTAAATAACTGAAACGATCTGCCAGCAGGTGGCAGCAAGAATCATATCATTAATTTGATTCGTTCGAACCGCTGGTTCACTCAGAATAAGTGAGCTGTTTTTATGAATGGGAAATTGGATCATTTCACTAGATTCGTTTAAAAACGCACGTTTATTCAAAAACGCTCAGCGGCTCAGATGTGACTTGTTTCAGGCTACTTTTGGCCACGAAATAGAGCAAAATTAGGCAATAGTGTTATAGTCAGACAATAACTTCTTGTTTATTTAACTGTTGTGTTAAATCAATATCTCATATAAAAACTCCCTTAAAAATGATTAATAGCTGTTACTCATCTTGGATCGCAATATCACAAAGCTCTATTATAATCAACAACGCTCGCTATACTGTACAATCAGTCTCTTATTTACACTCTCTACACTTTGTTTCTGAAAGGATTCGTGAGATATGTCTGTGATATATTACTCTACATTGTAAAAACACGTAGAAACCTTTGAAGATCCCCTGAGCGCAAACACAAATATGCTGATCGGGTTCGGCTAACTGGCTAACAAGCAGCTAATCATATCCCTTTAGTGGCTCCCATTATTTTTTCCGTGCCTTTCTGAAAACAAATACAGGTCCTTCTCAAAAAATTAGCATATTGTGATAAAGTTCATTATTTTCTGTAATGTACTGATAAACATTAGACTTTCATATATTTTAGATTCATTACAACACAACTGAAGTGCCTTGATACAGCACTCTGGGAACAGCCTATTCGTTCAGAAATTTCTTTCTGTGTCTTACCCTCTTGCTTGAGGGTGTCAATGATGGCCTTCTGGACAGCAGTCAGGTCGGCAGTCTTACCCATGATTGCGGTTTTGAGTAATGAACCAGGCTGGGAGTTTTTAAAAGCCTCAGGAATCTTTTGCAGGTGTTTAGAGTTAAAGGTTGTATCAGCGATTTCTAGCCTGAAACATGAAGTGTCAAATTCAGCTGACCTTTCATCACGATCCGCTCGCTGCCTGCCCCATAAATTGTCTGTGAAAAAATCGCGTCTCTCTGGTCAGCCTAGGGTCCGAGATATGCCAAAAAAACACTCGGCACTACCAACCTTTCCACACATAAACAAACAGCGTCAGGGGTTTGGTGTTGTGGACTTTCGCTCCACCTCCCTCACATCCCAGCACCAGTAGGAAAGTCCACAACACCAAACCCCTGACGCTGATTGGTTGGAACACTTGTTTGTTTATCTGTGGAAAGGTTGGTAGTGCCGATTGTTTTTTGGCATATCTCGGACCCTAGGCTGACCAGAGAGACGCGTTTTTTTCACAGACAATTTATGGGGCAGGCAGCGAGCGGATCGTGAAGAAAGGTCAGCTGAAATTGACACTTTATGTTTTATGCTAGAAATCACTTGATACAACCTTTAATTAGTTGATTCAGATGATTAGGTTAATAGCTCGTTTAGAGAACCTTTTCATGATATGCTAATTTTTTGAGATAGGAATTTTGGGTTTTCATGAGGTGTATGCCAAAATCATCAATATTAAAACAATAAAAGGCTTGAACTACTTCAGTTGTGTGTAATGAATCTAAAATATATGAAAGTCTAATGTTTATCAGTACATTACAGAAAATAATGAACTTTATCACAATATGCACATTTTTTGAGAAGGACCTGTATATCACTGACAACAGTGGTCCGGCCAGGATATTGTCATTTAAAAGTGAGAGTTGCAGCCCTCAACTGATGTTGATGTTGTCATGTTGTGTTTTGGTCTGAGGCTCCACCCTCCAGCTATCCACTAATTACAAAGTCAGTAGAGTTTCGTCATCTGGGTTGCCAGCTCTGCTCTAGTTACAGCTGCAGCTACGAACGTGTCGGATAAACCATGTATAACGTTACGAAACCTAAAAGACCTCGTTATGAATCCGAAGAACGTCGTGACAAAGTCCGAAATAAAACAAGGATTTGTATAGGAGATGCCTTTGAAAGATGGAGACAGCTGAAAATGGAAAAGAATTTGAAGACAGACGCCAACGTTGCTAATTTTCTCCTGGACAGGTAAGATTCATCTATGTTTGGCTAACTTACTAGTACTCAGTGTAAATAGACATTTCAAATATTCATGACAGTCGAACAAAGGTATGCATGTTCGTGCAAAGTAACGTTACGTTAGTGCATATGGAGCTGGCAACCTCGAGTCAGGGGGGAGGGGGAGGGGATACACCGTTCTACAGTATTTTGAAAGTGATTGCAGTACCAGTTTTGGCCACAATCCTACATACGGTTCCTTTAATATACAGTATAACACAGTAAATATCAAGTGATCTGGCGGTACTTCTTTTTGTCACTATGCTCCAAAAATGTGGAACTGTCTTCCAAATGAAGTGAGAGTTCACTAGTATTCATGTCTTTAAAAAGTGTGTTAAGACATATCTCTTTAAAGTTGCTTGTGAACATAATAGTTTGTGAAGTGTGTGCAATTTTGCATTTACTTATATTGTGCTTATATTTTCATATACTTGTTTTTTTTTCTGTGTATTTATGTTTTATTTTGCATTTTTCTAGTTTAATGGTTAAAATAGTTATAATTATATTTTGAAATATTTTTATTCCAGTGGCACTCCCCACGAAACAGACAAAAATGAAATGCTTTGCTAAAGTGTACAATGGCAGTAGCGGACCCACTCAATACACATTGGTATCTTTGTTTAAAATGGTGAATTTAATAACAACTATCACAAAGCATTTGCTGTATTGCTGCACAGATGAAGACACTTTACACACAATAATTTATTATAATGTCACCCCACACAAGAATCAAACATGTGACGTCATCTAAGAGCACAAATCGTATATGCCACACAGTCACTGTAATGTTGAAGATATGTTTTAATGTAAAATGTATAAGTAATTTATACTACAGGGCCGTTGAATGCTTGAATCTGACGAACGTTCTAGAGGTGTGCATTATTTTCAGGGAAACGCACGGCGAACGTAGTTCTTGACCGCAGTACATGTCTATATCACTTCGCCACATGATTTCAGTTATTTCAAAGGTCCTTACAGCCCAAAACAGCAAAATAACTAAAACCCACAATGACACTGGTCAAACTAATGAATACAGTAAACAACAGGATAAAAACGACAGATTATGTCCATGTTTTTTCCACAATATTACGTTTTATTATGTACAGAAAGCACAAACTCTATTTCTCTCGCCCTCTCTCACTCACCTCACAGACGCACACACATAACGTTACAGTTAGCATTCTCGTTAGCACTCGCGCTAATATTGTTAGCGCTGCTCTGACGATGAAAAACTTAAAAACGACATGACAGCTCTCACACGAGGTAACAAAAGCGTGGTCTTGAAGAAAATGAACTTAAAGTTGAACTGTTAGTAGAGACGATGCTGCCAGTCACCTTTGAGAGACACACAGACTTGAGAGAGGTAATGCACTTAATATCTCTCTCCCTCTCTCTTTCTGTCCGTCTGCTTGTCTGTCGGTCTGTGTAAACGTCATTATTAACGGCATTATTTTGCTATCGACGGCTCAAGCGTCGTTACTAGTTCTAAAATGACGTTTTGGAACTAGCAACAAAGCTGTTGGATGAGCTGCGTAAGAAATTAATCCTACTCACAAAAGCATTTTAAGGATAAAAACCGGACGAATGTCTTGAAATATATCACTTGATCGATGTCTTGAGGCAGGGGAGCCGCTCGCAATTTTGGGCCCTATGACAAAATATGAGGCCGGGCCCCCCCTACCACACCAAAATAGATCTCTGGGGGCCCCTATAGGGCATTGGCCCTTAGAATTGTCCTAACTTTCCACCCCCTTAGCGGCGCCCCTGTCTTGAGGTGTGGTAACTGTAGTATAAGCGGAATAATTGACTTCGGGTCGTAGAATTCTACGAATTCTATGATTTAAATATGTTGGTAAGGTTTTAATTCAAATTTTTAATTTACAGTTTTATTTTTACAAACCTGTCTTCATATGACCACCATGGTCAAGACAATAACTCTATGTAAGATATCAGTCAGCATTTGAACTACTGTGTGTGTGTTTTGTAGTTTTTCATGTGTATCATATATCATATCACATCATCGCTATGTATTACGCCGTGGGTGAAACATTCAGACCGTCTCCTCCATTGTGATATAAAACATAAAAACAAAAATGAGCAATTGTGGCTCCACCTGTCCTGTCCGGTTCTTCTTGCACTTCGGAGGAGTGACATTCTCAGTCCATGCAGTCCGAAGCATGTGCACTCCACAGTAGGACACAGCTTCCGTGTGCAGCTCTGCTTTGGTTTTTCGTCTTCTTCCTGGTTTTTACTGATGGGATGTGAACAGCTGAACTGCCCCCTACTGGACTGGAGCCTGGATTTCTACTGTATTATTTCTAAACACTGCATTTATTCTTGTCCCTGTTGTTGGACTATTATCTACCTGGATACTGTAAATGACGGACACACGGATATTGGGCTAATCACTGTGTGGTTTGGAGCCTGCAATGCGTCCTGCCAAAAAACTTTCCAACGCATAGTCAGAGCAGCTGAGAGGATCATTGGTGTCCCTCTCCCCTCCCTCAGGACATCTACAATACTCGTCTCACCAAAAAAGCCCTCTGCATAGCAGCTGATCCCTCACACCCAATGCAAAGCTTCTGCAGCCTGCTGCCATCAAGGAGGAGACTGCGGAGTCTCCAGGCCAGGACCAGCAGACTAAAGAACAGCTTCATCCATCAGGCTGTCAGCAAGCTTAACTCTTTACTAGCTCTGCCCCCAATCCCTTCTGCCCCAAAAACTTCCTGAACTGTGACACACACACTCACACAAACACAAACACACTCACCCACCGACTTACACCAGTCACTTTTTGTAGTATTGGTGCTCTGCTAACTACCTCTTACTACACACTAAGACTTGTCTGTTTTAACTGTCACTTTATTACACTTATAAGCTCCTTTTGCACCATATTATTATTAATATATATATATTAATAATAATATGGTGCAAAAGGAGCTTATAAGTGTAATAAATTAATTATATATATATAATTAATTTAAAAAAAAATTGCATTTGCACTTGCACTACTCTGTCTGGTTTGGACTCTCTGCCATGTGCCCTTACTTGTATATTGTTTTTTTATATATTATATGTATAATTGTATTTATTTGTATTTTTACATTTCTATCTTTTGTATTTAATGTTATGTGTATGCACCTAGGGTCTGAGAGTAACGCAATTTAAATTCTCTGTATGTCTGGTACATATGGCAGAATTGGCCAATGCCATATCACCCTGTAGCCCAAGACCAGTTGCTCACTGAAGCTAAGCAGGGCTGAGCCTGGTCAGTACCTGGATGGGAGACCTCCTGGGAAAACTAGGTTGCTGTTGGAAGAGGTGTTAGTGAGGCCAGCAGGGGGTGCTCACCCTGTGGTCTATGTGGGTCCTAATGCCCCAGTATAGTGACGGGGACACTATACTGCCAAAAAGCACCGTCCTTCGGATGAGACGTTAAACCAAGGTCCTGACTCTCTTTGGTCATTATAAATCCCATGGCACTTCTTGTAAAGAGTAGGGGTGTAACCCTGGTGTTCTGGCCAAATTCCCTCCACTAGCCCTAGTCCATCAAAACCTCCTAATAATCCCTGTTCATTGAATTGGCTCCATGACTCTCTCTTCTCCACCTGTAGCTGGTGTGTGGTGAGCGCACTGGTGCCGTTGTACTGTGGCTGCCAACGCATCATCCAAGTGGATGCTGCACACTGGTGATGGTTGAGGAGAGGTCCCCCATATGATTGTAAAGCGCTTTGGGTGTACGGCAATACACAATGAAGCGCTATATAAATGCATCATTCATTCAATTGACAGGACAGCACGCCAAAATATGCTTTCTACATGCTCAAGCAGATTAGATGTAAGGGCGAACTCGTGAAATTATGTTTTATTAACAAGGTTCGGGAGGAGCACGATCAGATAATCAACCAATTCGGCACAGGTGTAATTCATTTACCCAATCATCCTAACCAGCACAACACGTATATAAACAGACCGCCTTCTTACCTCCGTCCTGTGATAGTTTCTTGGCATCCCACCTCCACCCCAATTCCCCACTTCTAATCTGTTTTTATCCCATACTAGGGATAGGGGGAGTTCTCTGGGTTCGGCCTGTATTCCGGGCCTGGAGCCCTCCCCCAGGACAGCACGCCAAAATATGCTTTCTACATGCTCAAGCAGATTAGATGTAAGGGCGAACTCGTGAATTGCTAGTGGGCATAAATACACGTCACGTTATGTGAGAAACTGCGGACTGATTTTACATTCACTCAGTAGACTGGCTGAATTATACCTGGAGACTCATATAGATAGATAAATACTGTATATAAACAAAGAGGACTTTAATGACCCTCACTATTATAGACATTAAATCATGGTTCAGTGAGGAAATTAAACATCTGTTGATATTCCCTGATCAAACACACAAATACTGAGGGTTTTCATTGCAGTTTCTGTCAATGATCTGGATCAGGCAGTGATCACACAACAAATAAAATAATTAAGAAAAATATATTTTTAAAGAAAAAATAGTTCACTTCAAGAACAAAAATGTACAGATAATGTACTCACCCCCTTGTCAATCAAGATGTTCATGTCTTTCTTCAGTAAGAAATTACGTTTTTTTGAGAAAAATATTTCAGGAATTTTTCTCCATATATTGGACATCTATGGTGCCCTGAGTTTAAATTTCCAAAATGCAGTTTTCTGACGTACCCTAACTCTCTTGAACTGGAAAAAAGGGAGTTCAGGCAGAGCAAGACAAGACCAGTGTTTGAGGTTAAAAAGTATAGTTTTTTTTTTTTTTTAAATAACCGATCATTTCATAATAAGACTCTTCTTACTTTTCTATGATTGTTTAGAGTCCTTTGAAGCTGCATTTAAACTGCATTTTGGAAGTTCAAACTCCACCATAGAAGTCCACTACAGTATAAGGAGAGAAATCCTGAAATGATTTCCTCAAATAACATAATTTCTTAATGATTGAAGAAAGAAAGACATGAACATCTTAAATGACAGTGAGTACTTTATTTGTAAATGTTTGTTCTAGACGTAAACTTCTCCTTTAACAAATTATGGAAATATGAAATAGTTAGCATGCACTCACATATCAGTTGTTAAGGCCTATGAGTGTAAAAATGTAGTTTTTCCATGTTCGGCCACTAGTCGGCGCTCCAACAGAGTCTTTAGGAGAGACATCCTCTCCACATACCATTAAACTGAGACAATGACAGAATCTGAATATTAAAACACATTCTGACATGTAGATTGGTCAAAAAACCCTGATAATAATTGGTTTAATATCCCATAATGATCAACTCTCTGGGTGTGATGTTTGACTTTTGACCTTTAGTCTCACATCATTCACACAGTGACTGTCAGAATCACAATAAATGGTCACATGTCGAGTGTAAATGTTTCAAATTTACATACAATTGTTCAAAACAGTAATGCTGCAGAAGTGAGTCAAACAGAGTCATCAGAACACATTTATCTCTTCAGTTTAAACAGACAGGGGTGATGCTGGGAATTCTGGGCCCTGTGCACTGACTCATCTAAGGGCCCCCCTTAAAAATCATGATCGCAATATCATGTTCAGTGATATTGATATGTTTTGATTATAAAGCAGATCTAAATGTCATTGTTCAGTATTAAAAACACACTTTCCAATGCATTGCTCAGCTTCTTTGGTTTTCACTCCATCTCTCTTACACACGTTCATGTGCATAAAAGTAGAAGTATCTTTTTTAGCTCTTCATAGGTTCAGTTTCTAAAAGGACTGCTTATTAGCATTTGTTTTAACAGAAGCCATTAAACCACAGTGTGTTTAAAGGATAAAGTCTTTGCAGTTCTTCTCCCTCATCTGCTCTCAGTTGATCATTCACTACCAGATTGACATAAAATACATCTTTAGTTGATGTGAATGATTCAGATTGCTGTATTGACCTCATCTCTTGCTGAAATCGTCTCATGTGGTGATTCAGTGACTGATGTGTCTGATGTCGGTGGTTTAGTTGGTCTGTGGAGGTTCATTCTGGTCTGTGGGAAGCAGAGAAATACTGACTGGACCAAACAATGATTTAACAGCTGAACACAATGGAGATACTTGATCAGGCCAAACATCTGTGGATCAAGAGATTCAATAGACATGAGAAAATGTGCTGAAATAGTCGTGATGAGAGATAAAGATCAAACTAAGAGTGGAACATAAACTGAAGAAATGACAAATGTTCACACATGTATTTCTGTGATCGTGTGACTGTGTTCAGTTTTGTCTCATTTCACACTTCTGCGGTCAACATCTTTCTAGAACTCATCAACAGTGTTTTTAGCAGAAACACCCACAGACATGATGAGGTTCATTTAGTTTGACACATTTTAAAATATTTTTTTTTTTAAGGTTTGACTATGTATTCACTAAATGTTTTCTCTCTCTTGATCATCCTTATTTTATTTTATTTTTGTAGTGTTTGTTGTATTTTCTTGTTAAAAGAAAAATTTTAAGCATAACATAATGAAAAGAGCTGAATAACAGCAGAGCAAAATCTAGGTTGGGTTGGTGTTTGCAAAAATGATTTTGCCCCAAATAACAATAATGTAACGAAAAAGAAGAATAAAAATCAACATGTTTATTTATTATTATAAAGTACAAAAGGCACTAACAAAGCACAAAGATATATCTTGCATATCAACTATTTAGACTAAAAATATCAAAGTGATAGAGTGCTGTTAGTGAATAGCAGTTCATCCAGGAGGTGCGCCACTGGATTCATCGGTCTAATAGAGACCAGGGGTACCATGGCCACATTTTTTCCCCCAGTGGAATTGGGATACTTTAAAGGGATTCCCAGGACCCCCATAGTCCAGAAGCAATGAGTTTTCTACTGCATATTAGAGATGCACCGACTGCAACTTTTTTGGATGATTCCGTGTTCCGATTTTCAGTTAGTGTGACCAATTTTTGCCGATTCCGATTTATTATTATTTTTTGACAAACTGTAATGAAAGCATATACAGAAGTATTTTCTTTCTTTCTTTATTTTTTTATAATGAAATAAATGAATAAATATTACAGGATCTTCTCTGAATAAAATAACTTTAACAAAATAAAGTGCTTTGTGCCTTGAAAACATTAGAAATAAAACATAACTAACAAAGTAGGCTTACTAACAAAAACTTACTTTTCTGCAATTCATTTTATTATGGAAGAATTTTTTAAACATTACAGGATCGTCTCACAACAATAACTTTAATAACAAAAAGTGCACCGTGTCTTTAAACAGGTAGAAATAGCAATGCTAGTACCTAATGCTATTACTTGAGCATTAATGGCAATTTTTTCTTGATAAAGAGAAGCATTTCTGTCTTGTCACCAGTTAATCCAGCGGTACTACACTTTGTAACATTCATTCACATATTTGCCCTACGCCACCGCATAAAGCGTCTTCACACACAGATGAAATCCCAGCAACTACTAACTATCTAACTATAAACCCGATATGTGACCCTGGACCACAAAACCAGTCTTAAGTCGCTGGGGTATATTTGTAGCAATAGCCAAAAATACATTGCATGGGTCAAAATTTTTGATTTTTCTTTTATGCCAAAAATCATTAAGAAATTAAGTAAAGATCATGTTCCATGAAGATTTTTTGTAAAATTCCTACTGTAAACATATCAAAATGTAATTTTTGATTTGTAATATGCATTGTTAAGAACCTAATTTGGACAACTTTAAAGGTGATTTTCTCAGTCTTTTTGATTTTTTTGCATCCTCAGATTTCTGATTTCAAATAGATGTATCTCGGCCAAATATTGTCCTATCCTAACAAACCATATATCAATAGAAAGCTTATTTATTGAGCTTTCATATGATGTATAAATCTCAGTTTTGTCAAATTTAACCTTATGACTGGTTTTGTGGTCCAGGGTCACATATAGTCCGACTATGTGTAACCCACTTTCAGCCCGAATAACCTTGAATTTGGTTGCATTCCATTTTTTTGGCAAAATAACTAGTTAGATGCATGATATTCCATCCTGTAAGCAAACAGCATTTACAAGGTTTTATGGTTTGATTTTATTTAAATTTTACATTTTTTAATTGATGACTAGTCTAATAGTGGGATATGTTTAGACGTCTATTCAATTTTCACTGACAGACCAAATACAAACTTGTTTTAGCCTAGACGTCTGAGCTGTATTTTCACGGCTAATAGATGTCTTTTAGACCAAAAATTGCTTGCTGGGAACTTACTAGAGGAGTGTCACATAAATGCATCAGTAAATAAATACAACTTAAATTCACGTGTCGCACGCTTTATTTGAAATTCAAACTGAACATATTCACTCGCTTTGAACTATTAGTTTAAAGTGAGCGTATATGTTCTATTTGAAACTGTGTATGAAGACGCTGTATGCGGTGGCATTGTGCAATTATGTGAAAGAATGTTCCGAAGTGTAGTACACTTCAACAGATTCCTCCTGCTCAGGGAGTAGGGAGCAATGAACACTATGCAGGGATCATGTCTGTCAGAACATAGGTCATTCACGGAGCTCCTTTCTATCGAGCTGGTTATCTGAATCAGGTGTGTTAACTAAGAGACACATGCACAATATGCAGAGCAGGGGGCACAATCTACCACATGTCCAGCCAAGCTAAACAAGCGCTCGCGTGTTCCCCCATGTTGTATTTTGACCTTATAAATGTTACAAACTATGATCTTGGTGTCATCTTTACTCACAGAAAACAACTTCCACACCAACGACATGTTTACACGCGACTGTGAGTGTGAGCGTGGCTGTGACAGCATACGCCGCTGGCAATAATAGGATCCGCTAGGAATTGGCAAGACGAGAGATTGAACGGCCCGGTCACTGATCCCACCCGATCGTGCAAAAAATTGTCTAATTCTGATCACTAGCCGGTCAATCGGTGCATCTCTAGTGTATATTTCAGTAAGAGACATCATTTACATTATATTAATCCATAATAAGTAAACACTGTTGCTGCAGGTTGTTTCTCATGTTTGCAGGTTGAAGCGACCCCAGTAACTTGGTATGTAACCCTTGGAATGAAGGGGAAACCCTCCAAAAAATGTGTATGTTACCCTCCTGGAATTCAGTTAGGGCTAGTTTTGAGGTAGCAATTGGGGTTTTGTTGTAAAAACATGTGCTCTGCTACTACAGTAACATCTGAAAACAATACAAACACACACAAAACAAAAACATGACACAAAAGAACACATTTTTAGCATTTAGGTTCTAGAAAGTTAATAATATTGGAACAGAATCACAGTTTGATCAGTGTCTCATGTTGACTCCTGAATATACACCACCTCATCCTCCTCTTGAGAGAAACACAAACACTCTTTCACATCACACATAAGAAAAGAAAGACTAAAATCACTTATGATGTTTCTAATTTCATCTGAAGTGGTGTTTTTGTTGTGTGTGTTTGACAGAAACACAAATGATCACAAGTAATCTCAATTGATCACTTGCTTCTGTATTTGAACAAAATACACAGTTTGTTGATGTAAAGCATTCAGATTGTTAGATCTCTTGGTGAAAAGCTTGTCATGTGGAGATTCAGTGACTGCTGCAGCTGATGGCCGTGGTTTAGTTGCTCTGTGCCCCTTCATTGTGGTTTGTGGAGAGTGGAAACTAAAGCTAGCAACCGTTTTACACGCTGAAGGACAATGGAGATACTTGATCAGGCCACACATCTTGTAGATCATGGGGTTAAACAGACACAAACGTGTGTTAAAATAGGCGAGATGAAAGATTAAGATCAAGCTGAGCAGTGTGAAACATAAACCGAAGAACTGACTCATGTTCACACATTTATTTTCGTGACCGAGCGACTGTGGTCATTTTTTTTCTTCTCAGGTTCACACATTATTTTTTTCCATTCCAGTGGTCAATATCTTCCTAGAACTGTTAACAGTAGGCCTTTAACAGAAACAACTGTAGCCCAGATGAGATTATGTTTGTCACCTTTTAGCACAGTATTTATTTTTAATTTATTTATTTTTCTCTATTGCAAATTCACTAAATGCTCCAGTTCTAGTAGTTTTTAATGGCCTGGTAGTGTCTCTATTATTTATTTTCTAAATAAAAGTGTCTGCTAAATGAATACATCTAACTAAATTCAGAATCCAGAAGCAATCGGGTGCATGAACAGCTGGGCTGTTGCCAAATCTGCTGCAGCCGTAGAAGCCTTAAGACTACATTTTTGAAGAGATTGTGAATATTTTAAAGGTTTGTGCTCTTCTCCCTCCTCTTCTCTATTGCTTCATCAACAGTTTTCTCAATGGTTGTAATTGCATTTACAACTTCAATACGTTCATGAGGAAGATCAGCAGTAAATTAATGGGGGTTCTAATTTCTGATTTGAGGTTTTCTGATTTTGTTTTAGATATAATATTGTAAAAATACAAACAAGTTAATTAATTCACTAATGTTTTAAAAAAATTTCACTGGTAAAATGTAATATGATATTTGCAATTTATATGATTATGTTCCAGAATATGCAAATAAGTTGTGGAAGATGTCAGTGTTTACAACATCTAACCAGCAGAGGGTAACAGACCATATCAACCAGAAGTGAAGAAATCCATCCATTTTTTTTCAGTCATCAGTATATATTATGTCAATATTCTATTAGTATTATATAAGATGACTATTACACATCACTCATTTTAAAAAGTTATAGATTTAAGGTATTTTTTAAAAAACTAAATTCTTAAAGCCCTTCCTTCTTAAGTTTTCCCATTATTAGTCACTAGTAGGTGCTCCACTTGAATTAAAATGACTGAATCTGAAGTTTTAAAAAAAGATTATCACATGTATTTCACTCATAAACCATGACTGGAATTAATTTAGTATGCCATGATGGTTTGTGTGATGTTTGACCTTTAGTCTAAAACATTCACACAGTGATATTTAGGATCACAATAAATGCATTTAAAAAACACTTTCGGAATTATGAATGATACAAAATGCACATAAAATTGTGTTCAGAACAGTAAGGAAAGGAACTAAGACTAAGACATTTGTTGATTTTTAAAGAGGAAGCGAATTCAAATTTAATTACAATTTAAATGTATATCTTTAAAAAAGGGCCCTTATCAACTTATTAGAGAAAAAAAAAAATTATAAATATATATATATATATATATATATATATATATATATATTTTTTTTTTTTTTTTATTTTTTTTTTTATTATTATTATTATTATTATTATTATTATTATTATTAAGTTGGCTTGGGAAAGCCAACTTACTGAAATCCTATTTAAACTTATTCTTCTTCTTCTTCTTCTTCTTTTTTTTACCGAAACATTTTTAGACACTATCTCCTCCTAGACCGTTCAAGCTACATACTCCAAACTCGGGTCAGATCTTTATACTGTTCAGACTTAGTGTGCTATATCTTTTCAGACTGTTTTGAGTTATGGTTTTCTTAAAAATTAATATTAAAAATCATAAAAAGGTCCCATAGACTTTCATTGACCAAAAGTCCATGTCTGTTTGAACTGTTTAATGTAAACTGCTAGAAGCCATTGATACTCAATTAAGCTTTAATCTATCTATCTATCTATCTATCTATCTATCTATCTATCTATCTATCTATCTATCTATCTATCTATCTATCTATCTATCTATCTATCTATCTATCTATCTATCTATCTATCTATCTATCTATCTATCTATCTATCTATCTATCTATCTTCAAACCCTATCTATCTATCTATCTATCTATCTATCTATCTATCTATCTATCTATCTATCTATCTATCTATCTATCTATCTATCTATCTATCTATCTATCTTCAAACCTTATCTATCTATCTATCTATCTATCTATCTATCTATCTATCTATCTATCTATCTATCTATCTATCTATCTATCTATCTATCTTCAAACCTTATCTATCTATCTATCTATCTATCTATCTATCTATCTATCTATCTATCTATCTATCTATCTATCTATCTATCTATCTATCTATCTATCTATCTATCTTCAAACCTTATCTATCTATCTATCTATCTATCTATCTATCTATCTATCTATCTATCTATCTATCTATCTATCTATCTATCTATCTATCTATCTTCAAACCTTATCTATCTATCTATCTATCTATCTATCTATCTATCTATCTATCTATCTATCTATCTATCTATCTATCTATCTATCTATCTATCTATCTATCTATCTTCAAACCTTATCTATCTATCTATCTATCTATCTATCTATCTATCTATCTATCTATCTATCTATCTATCTATCTATCTATCTATCTATCTTCAAACCTTATCTATCTATCTATCTATCTATCTATCTATCTATCTATCTATCTATCTATCTATCTATCTATCTATCTATCTATCTATCTATCTATCTTCAAAACTTATCTATCTATCTATCTATCTATCTATCTATCTATCTATCTATCTATCTATCTATCTATCTATCTATCTATCTATCTATCTATCTATCTATCTATCTATCTATATCTATCTTCAAACCTTATCTATCTATCTATCTATCTATCTATAGCCGCTTTTCCACTATCGTGCCGAACCGTTCTTAGAACGGTTGGGTACGGTTCCAGTTGTGTTTCCACCTGAGCCTGGCACGGCACGGCACGATTACAAAGCGTTCTCGGCCCGGAATTCTCGGCACGGTTAGACAACCGTGCTGAACCGGGCTGGTAAAATGCGTGTGCATGACTCGCCACTCTGTTGCCTGGCTACCAGTTTCTCTATGGCTAAGCGGGTGCGCAGTAAACAGATACGGTAAATATAAATACAAATGGCTGAGACACTTTGGTCTGTGGATGAAACATTTGCTCTTATATTGATATTTGGGCAGAAAGAAAAATTCAACAACAGCTGGAGTCTGCAAAGAGAAACGAAAAAGTTTTTTTTTTTTTTATTATAGCGCAGTATCTTGCAGAGAAGGGCATTAAGAAAAGTTCAAAACAGTGCCGGGAAACAATAAAAACATACATATCGCGTCCAAAAGGACAATAACAGTAGAAGCGGGGCTGCCTACTCTTGCGTTACCAAGGCAACGACTGACGCATTTGTATTTACATTCCAAGAGTTCCGTTATCTGCACCACAGTGGAAAATCAAACCGTATTCGTGCTGACTGGCCCGGATCGGCACGGAATAGAACGGTTACGCATTGAGAACGGTTCAGCCCGATAGTGGAAAAGCGGCTTATCTATCTATCTATCTATCTATCTATCTATCTATCTATCTATCTATCTATCTATCTATCTATCTATCTATCTATCTATCTATCTTCAAACCTCATCTATCCATTTATCTATCTTACTAGTCATGCTAAAATCATGTTAGCGACTTGCTAGTCATGTTAAAAATCATGCTAGCGACTTGCTAGTCTAGCTAAAATCATGCTAGCGACTTAATAGTCTTGCTAAAATCATGCTAGCGACTTGCTAGTCATGCTAAAATAATGCTTGCGCCTTGCTAGTCGTTCTGAAATCATGCTAGCGACTTGCTAGTCTTGTTAAAATCAAGCTAGCGACTTGTTAGTCATGCTAAAATCATGCTAGTGACTTGCTAGTCATGCTAGAATCATGCTAGCGACTTGCTAGTCATGCTAAAATAATGCTAGCGACTTGCTAGTCATGCTAAAATCATGCTAGCGACTTGCTAGTCGTGCTAAAATCATGCTAGCGACTTGCTAGTCATGCTAAAATAATGCTAAAATCATGCTAGCGACTTGCTAGTCATGCTAAAATAATGATAAAATCATGCTAGCGACTTGCTAGTCATGTTAAAATCATGCTAGCGACTTGCTAGTCATGCTAAAATCAGGCTAGCGACTTGCTAGTCATGTTTAAAATCATGCTAGCGACTTGCTAGTCTTGCTAAAATCATGCTAGCGACTTGCTAGTCATGCTAAAATCATGCTAGCGACTTGCTAGTCATGCTAGAATCATGCTAGCGACTTTGCTAGTAATGCTAAAATAATGCTAAAATCATGCTAGCGACTTGCTAGTCATGCTAAAATCATGCTAGCGACTTGCTAGTCGTGCTAAAATCATGCTAGCTACTTGCTAGTCATGCTAAAATCATGCTAGCGACTTGCTAGTCATGTTAAAATCATGCTAACGACTTGCTAGTCATGCTAAAATCAGGCTAGCGACTTGGTAGTCATGTTTAAATTCATGCTAGCGACTTGCTAGTCTTGCTAAAATCATGCTAGCGACTTGCTAGTCATGCTAGAATCATGCTAGCGACTTGCTGGTCATGCTAAAATAATGCTAGCGACTTGCTAGTCATGCTAAAATCATGCTAGCGACTTGCTAGTCGTGCTAAAATCATGCTAGAGACTTGCTAGTCGTGCTAAAATCATGCTAGCGACTTGCTAGTCATGTTAAAATAATGCTAAAATCATGCTAGCGACTTGCTAGTCATGCTAAAATAATGATAAAATCATGCTAGCGACTTGATAGTCATGCTAAAATCATGCTAGCGACTTGCTAGTCATGTTTAAAATCATGCTAGCGACTTGCTGGTCATGCTAAAATAATGCTAGCGACTTGCTAGTAATGCTAAAATCATGCTAGCGACTTGCTAGTCATGCTAGAATCATGCTAGCGACTTGCTAGTCATGCTAAAATAATGCTAGCGCCTTGCTAGTCGTTCTGAAATCATGCTAGCGACTTGCTAGTAATGCTAAAATCATGATAGCGACTTGCTAGTCGTGCTAAAATCATGCTAGCGACTTGCTAGTCGTGCTAAAATCATGCTAGCGACTTGCTAGTCATGCTAAAATCATGCTAGCGACTTGCTAGTCATGCTAAAATCAGGCTAGCGACTTGCTAGTCATGTTTAAAATCATGCTAGCGACTTGCTAGTCTTGCTAAAATCATGCTAGCGACTTGCTAGTCATGCTATAATCATGCTAGCGACTTTGCTAGTCATGCTAAAATAATGCTAAAATCATGCTAGCGACTTGCTAGTCGTGCTAAAATCATGCTAGCGACTTGCTAGTCATGCTAAAATCATGCTAGCGACTTGCTAGTCATGCTAAAATCATGCTAGCGACTTGTTAGTCATGGTAAAATCATGCTAGCGACTTGCTAGTCATGCTAAAAATCATGTAGCGACTTGCTAGTCTTGCTTAAATAATGCTAGCGACTTGCTAGTCTTGCTAAAATCATGCTAGCGACTTGCTAGTCATGCTAGAATCATGCTAGCGACTTGCTAGTCATGCTAAAAATCATGTTAACGACTTGCTAGTCTTGCTTAAATAATGCTAGCAACCGCATAGCAACCGCATAGCAACACCTTAGCAACCACCGTGGGTACCTTAACAACCGCATAGCAACACCTTAGCATCTATTCACATTCAAACTATTTATATATTCTAACTATTTATATCTATAAATCAATCTATTTTCAAACTATTTATATCTATCTAGCCTATCTATCTTCAAACTTTATTAATCAAACTAAAACTATTTCAAACTGAAAACCTTTAAACTTTATTTATACTAAAAGCTTTTAAAACTACTTAAAACTTACTGGCTAGGCTTTCTCAAGCCAACTTAAAGTTTGCTAACAAACTTTTTATCTAGTTCTTCTTCTTCTTCTTCTTCTTATTCTTCTTCTTTTTCTGAGCGGAAAATTTTTGGACTCCTACTCCTCCTAGACCGTTCAAGCTACATACTCCAAACTCGGGTCAGATCTTCATACTGTTCAGACTTAGTGTGCTATATCTTTTCAGACTGGTTTGAGTTATGGTTTTCTTAAAAATTAATATTAAAAATCATAAAAAGGTCCCATAGACTTTCATTGACCAAAAGTCTGTTTGAACTGTGTTTAATGTAAACTGCTAGAAGCCATTGATACTCAATTAAGCTTTAAGCTATCTATGTTTTTTCTAACTAATAACTAATCTATCTATCTATCTATCTATCTATCTATCTATCTATCTATCTATCTATCTATCTATCTATCTATCTATCTATCTATCTATCAGTCTATCTATCTATCAGTCTATCTATCTATCTATCTATCTATCTATCTATCTATCTATCTATCTATCTATCTATCTGTCTATCTGTCTATCAGTCTATCTATCTATCTATCTATCTATCTATCTATCTATCTATCTATCTATCTATCTATCTATCAGTCTATCTATCTATCTATCTATCTATCTATCTATCTATCTATCTATGTATCTATCTATCTATCTATCTATCTATCTATCTATCTATCTATCTATCTATCTATCTTCAAACCTTTATCTATCTATCTATCTATCTATCTATCTATCTGCTAAAATCATGCTAGCAACTTGCTAGTCATGCTAAATAACGCTAAAATCATGCTAGCGACTTGCTAGTCATGCTAAAATCATGCTAGCGACTTGCTAGTCATGCTAAATAATGCTAAAATCATGCTAGCGACTTGCTAGTAATGTTAAAATCATGCTAGCGACTTGCTAGTAATGTTAAATAATGCTAAAATCATGCTAGCGACTTGCTAGTCGTGCTAAAATCATGCTAACGACTTGCTAGTCATGCTAAAAATCATGCTAGCGACTTGCTAGTCATACTACAATCATGCCTACGACCTGCTAGTCTTGCTAAAATCATGCTAGCGACTTGCTAGTCATGCTAAAATAATGCTAGCGACTTGCTAGTCATGTTATAATAATGCTAAAATCATGCTAGCAACTTGCTAGTCATGCTAAAATAATGCTAAAATAAGGCTAGCGACTTGCTAGTCGTGTTAAAATCATGCTAGCGACTTGCTAGTCGTGCTAAAAATCATGCTAACGACTTGCTAGTCATACTACAATCATGCTAACGACTTGCTAGTCTTGCTAAAATTATGCTAGCGACTTGCTAGTAATGCTAAAATCATGCTAGCGACTTGCTAGTCATGTTAAAATCATGCTAGCGATTTTGCTAGTCTTGCTAAAATTATGCTAGCGACTTGCTAGTAATGCTAAAATCATGCTAGCGACTTGCTAGTCATGCTAAAATCATGCTAGCGACTTGCTAGTCATGCTAAATAATGCTAAAATCATGCTAGCGACTTGCTAGTAATGTTAAAATCATGCTAGCGACTTGCTAGTCATGCTAAATAATGCTTAAATCATGCTAGCGACTTGCTAGTCGTGCTAAAATCATGCAAGCGACTTGCTAGTAATGCTAAAATCATGCTAGCGACTTGCTAGTCGTGCTAAAATCATGCTAGCGACTTGCTAGTTATGCTAAAAATCATGCTAGCGACTTGCTATTCATACTACAATCATACTAACGATTTGCTAGTCATGCTAAATAATGCTAAAATCATGCTAGCGACTTGCTAGTAATGTTAAAATAATGCTAGCGACTTGCTAGTCATTGCTAAATAATGCTAAAATCATGCTAGCGACTTGCTAGTAATGCTAAAATCATGCTAGCGACTTGCTAGTCATGCTAAATAATGCTAAAATCATGCTAGCGACTTGCTAGTCGTGCTAAAATCATGCTAGCGACTTGCTAGTCATGCTAAAAATCATGCTAACGACCTGCTAGTCTTGCTAAAATCATGCTAACGACTTGCTAGTTTTGCTAAAATCATGCTAGCGACTTGCTAGTCATGCTAAAATAATGATTGCGACTTGCTAGTCATGTTAAAATAATGCTAAAATCATGCTAGCAACTTGCTAGTCATGCTAAAATAATGCTAAAATAAGGCTAGCGACTTGCTAGTCGTGCTAAAAATCATGCTAACGACTTGCTAGTCATACTACAATCATGCTAACGACTTGCTAGTCTTGCTAAAATTATGCTAGCGACTTGCTAGTAATGCTAAAATCATGCTAGCGACTTGCTAGTCATGCTAAAATCATGCTAGCGACTTGCTAGTCATGCTAAATAATGCTAAAATCATGCTAGCGACTTGCTAGTAATGTTAAAATCATGCTAGCGACTTGCTAGTCATGCTAAATAATGCTTAAATCATGCTAGCGACTTGCTAGTCGTGCTAAAATCATGCTAGCGACTTGCTAGTAATGCTAAAATCATGGTAGCGACTTACTAGTCGTGCTAAAATCATGCTAGCGACTTGCTAGTTATGCTAAAAATCATGCTAGCGACTTGCTATTCATACTACAATCATGCTAACGACTTGCTATTCTTGCTAAAATCATGCTAGTGACTTGTTAGTCTTGCTAAAATTATGCTAGCGACTTGCTAGTTTTGCTAAAATCATGCTAGTGACTTGTTAGTCATGCTAAAATAATGCTAGCGACTTGCTAGTCATGTTAAAATAATGCTAAAATAATGCTAGCAACTTGCTAGTCTTGCTAAAATCATGCTAGCGACTTGCTAGTCATGCTAAAATCATGCTAGCGACTTGCTAGTCATGCTAGAATCATGCTAACGACTTGCTAGTCTTGCTTAAACCATGCTAGCGACTTGCTAGTCTTGCTAAAATCATGCTAGCGACTTGCTAGTCATGGTAAAATAATGCTAGCGATTTGCTAGTCGTGCTAAAATAATGCTAGCGACTTGCTAGTCGTGCTAAAATCATGCTAGCGACTTGCTAGTAATGCTAAAATCATGCTAGCGACTTGCTAGTAATGCTAAAATCATGCTAGCGACTTGCTAGTCATACTACAATAATGCTAGCGACTTGCTAGTTTTGTTAAAATCATGCTAGCGACTTGCTAGTCATGCTAAAATCATGCTAGCGACTTGCTAGTCATGCTAAAATGATGCTAGAAAATTGCTATTCATACTAGAATCATGCTAGCGACTTGCTAGTCATGCTAAAATCATGCTAGCGACTTGCTAGTCATGCTAAAATAATGCTAAAATCATGCTAGCGACTTGCTAGTCATGCTAAAATAATGCTAAAATCATGCTAGCGACTTGCTAGTCATGCTAAAACCATGCTAGCGACTTGCTAGTCATGTTAAAATAATGATAGCGACTTGCTAGTCATGCTAAAATAATGCTAAAATCATGCTAGCGACTTGCTAGTCATGCTAAAACCATGCTAGCGACTTGCTAGTCATGTTAAAATAATGATAGCGACTTGCTAGTCATGCTAAAATAATGCTAAAATCATGCTAGCGACTTGCAAGTCGTGCTAAAATCATGCTAGCGACTTGCTAGTCATGGTAAAATCATGTTAGCGACTTGCTAGTAATGCTAAAATCATGCTAGCGACTAGCTAGTCATGCTAAAATCATGCTAGCGACTTGCTAAGCATGGTAAATCATGCTAGCGACTTGCTAGTCATGCTAAAATCATGCTAGCGACTTACTAGTCTTACTAAAATCATGATAGCAACTAGCTAATCATGCTACCACCCTGGGTACCCTAGTAACCTCATATCTATCTATTCACATTCAAACTATATCTTCTAACTATTTATATCTATAAATCTTTCTATTTTCAAACTATTTATATCTATCTAGCCTATCTATCTTCAAACTTTATCAATAAAACTAAAACTATTTCAAACTGAAATCCTTTAAACTTTCTTTAAACTAAAAGCTTTTAAAACTACTTAAAACTTACTGGCTAGGCTTTCTCAAGCCAACTTAAAGTTTGCTAACAAACTTTTTATCTAGTTATTATTATTATTATATATGTTTTGGTGGTACAAAAACCAGATCTGGGTTTAAATATGTTCCTCGCAATCGTATGGAATCTGAAGATCTAGATTACAACCCTGGTTTCATTTTATAATTTATGCTTGTTCTGTGTATTTTATGGTTTTGTTGTTAGTCGCAGCTTGTCGGAGAAAACGCCTGTTGTGTCCCACCACTACAAACGAAGTTAATATTACATAAATGGTTAAACAATTGTAGAAATGTTATTTATTTTAAGGGTTTAAATAAACATTGTTTGCATATGCTTGGAAACGAGTTGGCAACAGAAATCATACAGAACAAGATGAAATGTTATAATTAGGGCCGGGACTTTAACGCGTTAATTTAGATTAATTAATTACACAAAAATAACGCGTTAAATTTTTTAAACGCATTTTAATCGCACTAAGTTTTGCACCGCGGAACGTTTCTCACTGGATGAGATTCGGTGGACCGATTATACTGGAGCACAAACTAGCGTTCAGACAAGCCAAATAACTTATACCAAAGAAGCTGCGTCCGTCCTAAATAGTATTGAATGTCCCAAATCGTAGTATGTTTAAAAAGTATTCCAAAGATTCCCGGATGGTCTACTACTTAACGATCAATGCACACTCTTAACTGCTAATATTGCCCGCAACACACTGTGCCGTGAACGAGGATTCGATTAGAACTACAAACACGCATAAAAAGTGTTAAAAAACTACAAACATGGAGGATATACGCGACCAACGGACAGGTAGAGAAAGGGGTTTGAGTGATAAATAATCAGTGTGTAACCTGATAAGAACTATTTTTTTTAAATGTTATCCGCGTTATATTCCATGTGCAGCAACATTTATAATGATAGGTTTGGTCATTAACGTTTAAATGCATAATTAAGCAAACACAAGAGCAGAGTTCTCGGAATGAAAGACCCGTTAAAGAACGTGCCTCTTGCTACACTTAATGGCAATATTGCACTGGTCTGTTGGACTTGGTTGAACAAAAATAAACAATATTTTGTTGCTTAAGCTTATGTATTCAGTCATTATTCAATGGTATACTAAAAATCCATGTAAAAATCTTAATTCTCACTGTTCTCAGGTCAAATATTTACATGCGATTAAAATGCGATTAATTTCGATTAATTAATTACAAAGCCTCTAATTAATTAGATTAAATTTTTTAATCGAGTCCCGGCCCTAGTTATAATTTCATATTAAGTAAACTATTAAACTATTTAATACTGCAGCTGAAAACACAAAGTGTTGCACAGAGGTTTACATTTTATATATTACTCAGTAAGTTGTAACCATTTTACACTTTATATTAAGTAGACAGTTCCTGAGGAGTTATCATGTAAGTACACTGGTATCACAAATCGATACTTTAATTCTAATTCAGTGTTCACAAATACATGAAGACAAAAAATATATGCAGCCTACATAAGAATCATCATGATTTCAATAATGTTTCAGGGCATTCCAAACTGGAAACTGCAGTATTGGAGACTGTGTGTGGAAGTGTAAAAAATTCTGTGAGTACATATTGTTGTTACTAGGGTTGGGAATTGAAAATCGATTCCGATTCTGGAATCGGATACTTAAGATAAAGAATCGGATACTTGTTATAAAATTCAAATTTCGATTCCTTGTTTCGATTCCTAGGTGAATTTTTTCATCTGGCAATCTGCCAGGACCTTACGTGGTAATGTAAACATCAGTCTACAAGATGGATCACGGGATGCTCAAAAGTGTGGCTACACTTTGTAAAAACAGAAGCCAAAGCTACCGCTGCACGCAAACTTTATCTTAGAGACCTGCATAGGACGGATTTTTTAGTCCCCTGCCTGCCCGCTCCAGCAGAAATTGTATGTTATTTCATCCCACTCCCGCCCGCATAAAATTAACCTATAGCCCCACTGGAAGACAGGTATCTACTTAATCTCTTGGCTACTATGGCTGCAAGCATGAAACAAACCCTTGCGCTAATTTAAAGGTAATGAAGAGCAAAAGAGTAGAAGTAATAAACTCGCGTGTACATTAGGCACGCATAAGTCCGCTGTTGATTCACAAATTATTCATGATACTGATCCATAGTATTTTTGCGTGAAATATCTAAAAATTTGCAAAGTTGTCAAAAGGAATGTCTTGTGAGTGTCCTGCTCACCCATAATGGTGGATCTTGTAAGGGTCAGTAGTGTTTATGCACATATTAGCACCAGCATAAACAGATTTAGAATGTATTCACTGTATTTTTCATTTGTTTGTTTATTTATAATAAATACAAACAGTAGATATTCAGTCAGTCCAGTTAAAAATGACAGGTTTAGTAAGTGGTCTTTTGGCATCTTCCTGTTGAATGTTTGAGAGGTTCACTTACTTAAGAAAAAGTACTCTGAAGTTGTGAAGAATGTCTGAATTAAAGAATTCAGGAGCTTTAAATCTGTATATGTATATACACGTTAAAAAGTTAGAACTGAGCAGAGGGTTTTCTTTTAAATTCAAAAGTATAGCTTTAATTTAAAGTTTGTTTGAATTTTGAGTTTTTTTTATAACATGCAGTAGAAAAATAAAAAGGCAAAACAAATGTTTTGGTAATAAAAAAAGTTAAAAAATAAACACCTTTAGGGGAAATGTCAGGCATAGGGGGCCTTGCAAAATTTACTCGAGAAGGAGGGGGGCACTGATGTAAAAAAAGGTTGAGAGCTCCTGTAATAAACTAATATGTTGCAAGCAAGGTCTCACGAGCAACATATCTAAGCATCTGCAGTTGGTTCACCACATCGAAATAAAAGAAAATAAATTTTGTTTGTTATTTGAGCTGAAACTAATGGCACTGAAAATAAACATGTTTGATATATTAATGTTTGACTTTTGTTGTTGTTGTTGTTGTTGTTGTTGTTGTTGTTGTTGTTGTTGTTTACTAATTGTAATTGAAAAGGAATTGGAATCGGAATCGATAAAATTCAAATGATACCCAAACCTAGTTGTTACAAAATGTAGTTACATACATCTTGTTACACGTGTACTTCCAGAAGTGAAAAAAGTGTTGTTACCAATGTCCTGTTACACATTTGTACTTACACATGCTATTCAGTGAGTTGTTACATGTGTGTAATTACACTAGTATTAGAGCTGTAGATACAGTGTACCAATGTGTACTTACACTGTGGTTACATGCTACGTACACATCTAGTTACCATGTAAGTTCACAGGTATTAGGGACACTTAATATAAAGTGGGACCCCCACTGGATACCCACACAACCTGTAACCGGAAGGTTTGTAAAACATTTACAACTGATGAGTAGTTTACACTTTAGATTAGGGGATGCAGAAAGTGTTGTAAATGTCTTATATACACCAGATTTTGTAACATGTAAGAAGGATCTACAAATGATGTATAACACATTTACAAATGATGAATTGTTTACACTTTAGATTAGGGGATGCAAAACGATTTGTAAATGATTTATTCATGCGTTTACACAACAGCTTTTGAATACTACTGCAATGTAAGGGCTGACTGGTGAGGGTAAAAATGTCTTCTCTGGCAAACATGAGCTGCGCCCCAAATGACGCACTATACATTCTGCACTTATTCACTATGTACTTATGCACTATGCATCATGTAGTGTATGAATTATATAAGGTTATTTTGTATTTTACAACGCCCTAAACAAACTTTCACAAGAACCTCATTTTTTTTTTTCATATCAACATCAAATTTGGAATAACTTATTTAGATGTAAGGCTTCAAATTGATATCAAATGTAGGATAAAACCTGTTATGTAAAATATATATTTTATATAAAATATAATGCAAACTTCACAGTGCATTTTCTTTACAGTAAATTTAAACTTCTGTAATTTGTTAATACTTTATTATTATTATTTTTAATTCTGCTTCTGCAATAATCTGCTGATTGTTTTCTTTAAAAAGAGACCTTCCATGTGTATTCCAAAGGGTTCATGAATTACAACAATTTAAATTTGGATAGTGCACTTTCAAGCCTATTTAAAAAATATGGAGGGTGACAGTTAAGGGGTTAACTAGTAATTTTTTAACCATTTACGAAGGATCTGTTTGATTATTTTATTATATGCTATTTTTAAGATAATTTATGACAGATAGGTAAATCGTTAGCATATTACTTACAATAAAATGAACATATGACTACATGTTTATAAATTTATAATAAGTGATGTTTTGTAAATGATTATTTCATCATTAACTAATCACTTATAAAAGACTTACAACTGAAATGTATTATAAAGTGTTACCAAAAATGTATATGTTTTTGTTCATATAAAAACTAAAATCCTCAGAAAAAGCATTCAGACTGTTGTACTGAATTCATCTCTTGATGTGGTGATTGAGTGATGTCAGTAGTTTAGAGTGAGGTTTGTGTTTACTGATCTGAACCAAACAATCCTGAATCTGAGTATAACAGCTGAACACAATGGAGATACTTGATCAGGCCGAACATCTGTCGATCAATACATCCTAGCTAGAATTATTTTGTTATAAAAATGTTCTGAGAACATTATGCTACAGATCTTTCATAACAAAATGAAAGAAAATAGAATTAACAAGTAGCAGCCTATATGCAGAATTTCAGGCAATTTCAGTGATGCGCCCTTTAAGCAGCAGTTTCCAATTTTTTTGTGATTGTACACACATAAAAGAAATATGTAAAAAAGCATAGTTTTGAACAATACCTGATCCTGCCAGTTAATTCAACATAACTAGTAAAAATTAAAGTTAGTGAAAGAATTTTATTTTGATTAATTAAGCTTAAATGTAATGTTTTGTTGTAAAATCATTAGTTCACTTTGAATAAACAAATATTTAATATGCAACTTCAAAACAATTTTTGTTAATCCATATAACATAACTGACTTTAGTTAGTTGAACTCAAACGTCTCTTGTTGAGTAAACATTAGTGATAATAGTTGGCTTGAGTCGAAAATATTATTTCTCCCTAAAACAGCCCCATTAATTTAGATGCACTTGAAATATTTGTTTTAGTTTGTTTTAGAAATATAGTTTCATAATAAAATTTTGTGGAACCTGTTGACAAGAAAAATTTAATTAAACTCAAGGTTTAATTTTCATAAAAACGATCTGATGTTCCTGTTATAGATGATATGATTATATTATGTGAGCGAGCTAAGCGTTTGTTCGCGCTGCCTTCGACACAGTCCTTACATAAAGGAGGATGCACGCTGCCGAAGTTATATAGAAATACACTGTTTTAATAATTTTAATGTAATGTTTTCAATTGTAGCGTCATGTTTATTAGGATTCATATCCAATCTGTCTACAATAACTGCCCTCAGACCCAGAGGATTTAAGATGATCATATCAAAACTGTTATTTCTGAATAATCGACTCTGAGCTTGGAATATTATTTGGATAAATACAGTTTGATTTTACAGAAATTTTAAATACTAACAGAAATAAATAAAATAAAAATGACACATGGTTTTACGGTGACGTGTTATGATGCTGATGATTTCGTTCTGTTTAAAAAAGGAAAAATAAATAAATAAAGCCAGATTTTTTTTGGTATTTTGCGTATGCTTTAATACTTGTGCGTGAGCAGCCCTGAAAAGCCACTTCTCAACTCAGCCTGTCTTTACTGTCTGTCCCATCATGCAGAATAAATGTTCGTCTGATTTACCGCTCTGCAAATTTGTCACAATAACGTTTCTTTGCAAGTCTCATATATGAAGCGCAACACTGCACTAATCGGGTCAGCGGCGCCAGCGCGATCCCTTACTTTGTGATTACAGAGGAAAGAAATATAAATGTCTGCTTTATTTTATGTACTTCCACAATAACAACAAAACGTTACAAATTGCTTTTGTAAAAATACAGGGTGCGCACCTTATGTCTATAGGCAGCTTGAAAGGTCTACTTCAAAAAACAAAATTGTATTTATTCAATTCGTATAAATCCAAAAAGATGTAGTGCACAGTCTTTCCCGTGTGAGTTCATTATCTTACCATTGTGCTTATACACATAACCCAGTACAACAACCCGATGCGCGGCTTGATTCTGAAGATATAATTTCTCTGTTGGGTTTACATGTTTTATGGGGACATTCCATAGGCGTAATGGTTTTTATACTGTACAAACCGTACTTTCTATCGCCCTACACCTACCCTACACCTAAACCTAGCCCTCACAGGAGATTGTGCACACTTTTACTTCCTCAAAAAAACTCATTGTGCATGATTTATAAGCCTGTTTCCTCATGGGGACCTGAGAAATGTCCCCACAAGGTCAAAATCTACTGGTATTCCTATCCTTGTGGGGACATTTGGTCCCCACAACGTGATGAATACCAGGTACACAGACACAGACACACACACACACACACACACACACACACACACACACACACACACATACACACACACTATATATATATATATATATATATATATATATATATATATTATTATTATTATTATTATAGTTAGGCGTATTATTATTTTTCATTATAAAATGTCATTTAAGATGATCAGAACTTTTTATTCTGAAAAATCTACTTTTTGACTGATTTAACAGCAAATCGAAATACGAGCAGAAATAAATAAATATATTTTACAATAAAAACTATTTAATAATAGGCCTAATAATTATTATTATTATAATAATAGCTTGTTATTATTATTTTGTTTTGTTTGAGAAATGGAAAAACGAATTTAAGATAGATTAATTAACTAGGTTAATTTTGTTAATTTTTCAAACAGGACGAAATCATCATCATCATCATCATAACACAATCAAACTGTTTGTCATTTCTCTTTTATTTCCTTCTGATCATATTTCGATTTGCTGTTAAATCAAACTTAAGTCATCCAAATAATATTCCAAGCCCTGAGTCGATTATTCAGAAATTACAGTTTTGATCTCATAATGTCCTCTGAGTCTGAGTGAGGTTATAGGCAGATTTGAGATTAATCTACCTAACCTAATAAACATGCCGTTATAAATAAACAGTGTATTTCTATATAACTTCGGCAGCGTGCAGATCCTCCTTTAGGTCAGGACTGTGGCGAAGGCAGCGCAGACACATGCTTAGCTCGCTCACATAATATAATCATATCATCTATACATCAGATCGTTTATGACATAATATGTCATTATTAGAAGAAAAAGATGTCGTTTTAACGAGATAATTATGTCGTTTTAACGAGAAAAGATCTCGTTATTACGAGAAAAGATGTCGTTTTAACAGATAATTATGTCGTTTTAACGAGGAAAGATCTCGTTATTACGAGAAAAGATGTCCTTGTCGTTTTAACGAGAAAACATCTCTTTATTACGAGAAAAGATGTCATTTTAACAGATAATTATGTTGTTTTAACGAGAAAAGATCTCGTTATTACAAGAAAAGATGTCGTTTTAACAAGAAAATTATGTCGTTTTAACGAGAAAAGATCTCGTTTTTACAACAAAAAATTTTGTTTTAACGAGAAAAGATCTCGTTATAACGACATAGCTGAGTGGGGAAAAAATATGTGTGTGGCAGCAATGCGTCACCGTAGTAGTTTGTATTTTTCTTTTTCTAATAATTGTAGATACAATTGATTTGAGTAGAGAAAATAAATATATTAAAAAAATAATTTATTTATTATTATTATTATTATTATTATTATTATTATTATTTGTTTTTGCGATTTTAGTGCTGCTGTACATTATGATGGCGAGCTGCCCATGCCCTTTTAAAAAAATAAAAATAAATAATAATTAAAGGAAAAGGGACTGTTCTACAGTGAAACCGAAGTTCTTCCGGCTGTGGTGGAGCGTCAGGGTGGACATACTGGAATGTAACAATGTCTAAAGTTGTTTAAAAATGTCTAAGCATTGGATAAAGTGTAAAATGAAAATATAATGTTTATTTCTGGTCAATTGATTAAATAAGCTTTTTTGGCATTGCTGTTGTTGAGAATCTGATGTTATCAAAAACATACAATAATGATGAAAATAAAAAGTTGTTGCATTGTAAAGTCTGTGCCATATTGATGTGTACAAAGATGTAGCAATATGAGATCCTATCCTAATAGTCTATTTTGAGAATAAAGGCATAACAAATTAAATTAAATTAAAAACTGCAAAGCATTGTATTTTGTAATTGCATGTCTTGGCTACCCCTCTGCGTTGTGTTGTGTGTAGAGAAATAAACACCGGAGTCAGTCTGCTGGTTGAGTTGTATTTTATGGTGTCTTTTCTGCATAAGTAGAAAACATGCAGTTAATTATTCGTTGTACAATCTTGCCTGCTCCTGCTAAACATCTCGCTCTGCTCAGACCTCCTGCGGACTGAAGCAAGAGCTCACAATACAGAAACTTTCATATATACACAAGAAGTAGTAATCACTAATCACTAATAAATCACTTAAAGTACAACATGACTGTATCTGCATTATGACTGTAAATATATCTTGTATAAAACACTTTTCTTAATACAAAGTTTCCAGCATTTTGTATAAACATAAAAAAGTTTGAACACATAAAGAAATCATGAAAATACATGAACAACTGTACCTGCATAAGTAGAAAACATGCAGTTAATTATTCGTTGTACAATCTTGCCTGCTCCTGCTAAACATCCACACACAAAAAAAGAAATCAGCAGTCACGCTTCACAGGCCAACTTTTACGCTGACAACATCACACTGCATTCCCTCGATTAAAACTACACTTTTGCAGGTAAAACAACTTTAAACTCGGTTCTAAAGAAAGTCTACATATTCATGTAACTCATTTAGTCAACGTAACATCGTATGTAGTGATTATTTCCATTTTTACATGTTTTTGAACAGGATCGAACAAAATGCATACCTCGCTCTACTCAGACCTCCCGCGGACTGAAGCAAGAGCATGCAGCGCTTGAATGACGTCACCGCGTCAACGCGTGTGGAACTCATCGAAAAATAAAATACTTTTTCTCCTTTTCTTTTCCCACATATATAGATAAACATATTAATTACAACAGAGGAACATAAGGATTTTGAGTGAATTAATAAAAACACAATTTATAAATCAACACCTGCTACATTCACCCCCTTCTGAATTCAGCAAAATCCCACGACTTAATCAGTTTCACTTAAACATTTGACCAAAGTATACAAATTATCTCTTGACCTATTTCAGCTTGAAAACGCTACCTACTAAAATGGTTGAGAGAAATTTAAGGGTGATCTGGCCTTAAACCCCCCCCAGAATAAAATGATGCCTTTTACACTATACCAGGTTTCAAATCACAAATCGTGAATCAATTATATCACATCTGTAAATCATGTCAAATGAATTGATTCATAAATCATAGGGATAGAGCTATGTCAGAAATATATTTTGGAGGACATGAACTTGGAATATAAAATAACTCTAAAACAAGGTGAGTAATGACTGGGACTTTCTACCCAATGTGTTTGTAATTGATTTAAGTGTTAACGGTCTCTGTGCCATAGATTCAATGAGACGATTGACTTTTTTGACCACTCTACCAGCACGTGTGACTCTTCCTTGAGTATTTTCAACTACCTGGGTGTCTAGGTTTCCAGTCTCTTGATTAGACTGTTCTGGCTTAGACACGTCTTTCGTCTCTATAATGGGAGTGGTTCTGTCACCATCGGAATTGAAACACATCCGTCTGATCATTACAAGGGTCTGTCATAGGACTTTCATCCCCAAAGGACCTCTTAGAGCAATCATCACCTTGGCTCTGCTGTTCTCCATCAGTACAGGACTGCACAGATCCAGTTTCACTTTGTGAGCTTTGGCCCAGGGAACATTCTGTTTCATCCAGCACCCAAAGGCTTGTTCTTCTCTCTGAACTTTCCCTCTCTAGACAATCTGCAAGATCCTGGAGCTGTGAGTTCGCGATGGACCCCCGTTCATCATCACTTTCATCAGGATGTGAATTACTGGTTCCTCCAGATTCCATCTGAACAGGTAAAAAACTGATGTCCAACAAGAGATTGTGATGTACAACTCTCCTAGCTCCTTTCTCATCTTGCACCACATAGGTATGTGTCTGAGGGTTCTGGTTGATGACACGTAGACGTTTGCCTCCCACTTATCTGCAAGTTTCCTTTTCCCTCTCTCTCCCTTATTAGCAATCAGTACACGATCTCCAACATTCAAGTGGGTGCCTTTTACTCTTTTGTTATAGCCCTGAGCTTGTTTTTGTTGCTCTTTGGCAGAATGCTGTTGTGCGATGGATGCTGCTTCATGAAGGTGAGAGAGCAGTGTCTTGGCGTGACTACTATAGTGTACTACCATGGGGTCTCGGAGTACCTGTTTGAACATCACGTCTACCGGAAGTCTCGGCACGTGGCCGAACATAAGGTAAAAGGGTGGGAAGCCAGTCGTTTCATGCACAGTGGCATTATAAGCAAACGTTAGAGACTGAATTTGTTGGGGCCAATGATGTTTAGCTTTTAATGGTAAGGAGCACAGCATAGATCCTAGAGTTCTATTAAATCGTTCAGTTCCTCCATTGCCCATTGGATGATATGCTGTGGTATGCGATTTAGCAACTCCTGACAGCTTAAGTAACTCTGCAATCAAACCACTCTCGAAATTAACACCTTGATCTGTGTGAATACGTTCAGGGAATCCGTAAACACAAAAAATTTTATCCCATAACTTTCTGGCCACCTGCTTAGCTTTCTGATTGGCACACGGAAATGCATGGGCTAATTTTGTGAAGTGGTCCGTTACTACCAACACATCAACAGAGTTTTGTTTAGAGTCTTCTACACTCCAAAAATCCAAGCATACCAGTTCCATGGGTGCTGAAGTTCTGATACTCTCCAATGGGGCTCTAGCAGATGGTTCAGGTGATTTAGCGGGAATACATCTTTGGCAACATTTGACATAGGACTTGATGTCTTGCTCCATCTTAGGCCAATAGAACTGCTGCCTTGCTAAATAAAGCATTCTTGCTTGACCTTGATGTCCCGCAAAGTCGTGGATGCCACTCAAAGCTTTGGACTTAAGAGTCTGGGGAAGCACATACTCGTATCGCTTCTGCTTACTCATTGGATCTTTGATTACTCGATAGAGTATGCCATTTAGAAATGTAAGTCTATCCCATTGCTTACTGAGAGAGAGTGCACTTGGGTTGAGATTTGCTTTTTCACGTCTGGAAGGTCTTCTCCTGCGAGTCACAAAAGGGACAATCACAGCTATGCTATGGTCTTCTTCCTGCCTTTGTTGAAGTTCCTTCAGGGAGAGTTCTGGTAACATGTCCAGACTTGATGATGCAAACTGCTGAACAGACTGGATCAACTGCACTGCCCTGGACTCTGCTGCTAGTTCCCAGCTGTCATGTGCTTCACAGAGGGCATTTACTTCACCAGCATTACAAGTACCTGAGCAAGTTACTGGAAGAATCTCTCTCGGGTCAGTCTCTGATTCCTGGCGGTGACATAGAACTTTTAGTCTGAATGTGTCCTGGATGCCTTCCTCGCTAACTCCTTCAGCCTCTGACAGCAGACTCTCATACTGTTCACTGAGCAATCTCTGGCTGACTGTCTTTGAAAAAGGGTCGCGGCTTAGAACATCAGCCACCACGTTCTTGTTTCCTGCTATGTGTCGTATTTCAAAGGTATAAGGGGCTAGCTTTGCGACCCAGCGTTGTTCGCAGGCATCTAGCTTTGGTTTAGTCATTATGTATGTCAACGGATTGTTATCCGTCCATACGGTGAAAGTGTTTCCTTTAAGCCAATGACTAAACTTCTCGCAAACACTCCACTTTAAGGCCAAGAATTCTAGACGGTGAGCCTGGTATCGTTTCTGTGAGGTACTAAGTGTTTTGCTTGCAAAAGCGATGGGCCTCGCTTTGTCCTCACCCAGGGGTATCTGAGACAATACTGCCCCCAACCCATCTAACGAAGCATCTATAGACAGGATGAAGGGTCTTGAAAAATCAGGATGGGCCAAGACTGCACAGTTCAACAGCTTCTCTTTTAGAGTACTGAAACTTGCATCGCACTCTGTTGTCCAGTCAGAGGGTTTCAAGTTTCTGAAGGTACCAGCCTGTTTGGTGATCTTTCCTCTACATTTCCTCTTCTGACCAGCAGTGAGGGCAAACAAAGGTCTAGCAATGGCGAAGCAGTTAGCTATAAAACGCTGATAATAAAAGATCATTCCCAGGAAGGACTTAACTCTTTTCACTGAAGGAGTAACTTTGTCATCTTCCATAAGATCAGACGTGGTCATGCGGGAGATTACCTCTACCTTTCCTGGGTCCACAGCAACTCCACCCCCTTTGACAACATGCCCCAAGAATCTCACAGAAGTTTGCAGAAGGTGACACTTTTTTGGGCTCAGCTTCAGGTTGTGCTGGCGGAGTCTTTGGAATACTACTTCTAGCCTACTCAAAGCTTCCCTCTCACTGGCTGCAAATACTAATAGGTCATCCAAGTAGCACAATAGCTGGGTGAAGTTAAGGTCGCCAAAAATACTCAGCATCATCCGCATAAAGGAAGCGGGACTATTGCATAGGCCTTGTGGCATACGGTTATATTCATGTAAACCAAGTGGTGTGATGAATGCTGTGTATTTTTTGTCTTCCTCGTGCATAGGAATATTATAAAAACCTGAAGTCAGGTCCATAGTACTGAAATAGACATTCCCGCCCAAAGACGCCAAACAGTCTGACTGATGCGGGAGTGGGTGCGCGTCTTTTAGAGTCCTGGCATTGAGCCACCTAAAGTCGGTGCAGATTCTTAAACTGCCGTCTTTTTTCCAGACCATTACCAGTGGTGAAGCAAATTCACTGGTGGATTTCCTTATTATGCCTTGATCTTCCATTTCCGTCAGAGCTTGTCTCAGTTTTTGGTAATGAGCTGGTGAAATCAATCAACATCTTTCTGGTCGAGGGTTTGATTTTGTCCACCCACACATCCTCTCTCCATATGCAGGTTTGTTAGTTTAACGGCGGTTGGCTCTGGCTCGTATGCATTCCGGGACCACTGGCTCCAGATCTTGCCTTGAGACACTCTCTCCTCCAATGTCCTGGCTTAAAGCAAGACAAACACAATCCATCACATCTGCAATGCATTGTAGTAGAGTGATCAGTTGCTTTGCAAACTCTACATGGCTTCCGGAATGGCTGAGGTCCTATGGGGTTGGTGGTTTTGCTTTAACACACGATCAAGCTGAGCAATGAGATTCTGCAAGCTGGTATTATCAGGTAATGTGTTAACACCATCCACAACTCCCATTTGATTTTGTGGCCTTACTGAAGCAACCACCTGGGTAGATTCATCAATTGCAGCAGCCTGCACATTCACAGTAGCATATCTCCCTACATCTGAACATCTTGAACTGGCCCGTTGCTGCTGAATCCTCAGTTGTGTCTGATACTCGTCGAGGCGTTCCTGAATCTCACTAGCTTTCCACTTGTCTGCAGTTTTGAAATTTAACACGGCAGAGAGAGCTGGATCCGGGCATTGTTTGACGAACATCATCGTTACCTCTTTACTTGGATCTTCAAGGTTGCGACCCTGCCTCTTCAAACTATCCTCTGCCACGTCAACCGCTTTATTTAAACGAATCCAGTAATCCATCGCGTTCTCTCCCTCTGTAGGTAGAGTACTATAGAAGTCAGCAAGTGGCATTGCAGAATACATTAGTTCACTGAAGTGCTGCTTTAGAACGTCAATAATAACTCTCGGGTCTTCACAAGGTTTTAAGGATGGGTTACTGCGTAATGTCACTTTGATTATGTCTCTTGCTCTCCCTCCAAGTCGTGATATCATTTCCTGAGCCTGCTCTCCTGTGGGCACATCTCTCTTTCTTAGATATACATCAATTTGCTCTTCCCATTCGTGGATAGAAAGTTTATCTGTGCCATCTCCACGAAAGCTTGGCGGCTCTTTCACATCAGACTGCATCACTAATTTTACACCAGTCATAGTCAGTGAATGAGAATCAGCTGAAGGAGGTTCTAAACCTACACTCTGGCTGTTAGTTACTTTTTCTTCCTTCTCATTTCCCTTCATTAGCTGTGCTGAAATTGATTGTCCAATTTCATGAGCTAACTGTGTAATGAGATAGCTTAAATCAGTGGAAGTTGTGTCTAACCTGGGAACCTGATGTTCAGTTTTCATGCGTGTGGAGGAAAACACTGGAGAGTCAGCAATACCCATAGCTCCGGGTGCGTGAGCTATATCTCTAAAGAACTGACCTCTCCCCACACCAATGTCTACATCATCCTGTCCATCTTCCATAACATAAGTATATGACATCGCAACAAAATTATTTACAACAATCAGACAAAGATGTTTTTTTTTGTTTGTTTGTTTTTTTTGCTGGAAGAAAGAAAGTCTTCGTAGGTTTCCACTAGACAAGATTGTACAGTCTTTCTTTTCTTTTTTTTTTTTTTCTCCTTCTTACTGCTGTAATTTAATACTCAGTCTTTGTACCTTTCTCCAACAGATTAGACAGGAAAAGAGTTCAACCCAGTCCGTGGAACGAAGAATGCAGTACTCAGCAACATCCGGCGGTCAATCTGACGTTGATCCTTCTGAAGGATTCGGGTCACGGCACCAATGTAGCCGGCTTGGCTACCCCTCTGCGTTGTGTTGTGTGTAGAGAAATAAACACCGGAGTCAGTCTGCTGGTTGAGTTGTATTTTATGGTGTCTTTTCTGCATAAGTAGAAAACATGCAGTTAATTATTCATTGTACAATCTTGCCTGCTCCTGCTAAACATCTCGCTCTGCTCAGACCTCCTGCGGACTGAAGCAAGAGCTCACAATACAGAAAATTTCATATATACACAAGAAGTAGTAATCATTAATCACTACCCAGCAAACAGGGAACGTCCCCCGGACGTTGTGAACGTCCGTTTAGGTCCGCAGTACGTCCGCTTTATAAGGTTCGCTGACGGACGTTCGGAGGACGTCCGGATTTGGTCCGATTTGTAACGTTCGCTGGCGGACTTTCTGAGGACGTCCGCATTTGGTCCTCGTTTTGACGTTCGCTGGCGGACTTTCTGACGACGTCCACATTTGGTCCTCGTTTTGACATTCGCTGGCGGACTTTCTAACGACGTCCGCATGTGGTCCTCGTTTTGACGTCCGCTGGCGGACTTTCTGAGGACGTCCGCATTTGGTTATAGTTTTGACGTTCGCTGGCGGACGTTCTGGGGACATCTATTTTTGCATTATGTTTTTTTTTCTATTTATTATATATTAAACAAAAAGGCATCTAAGCTTGCTCTATTCTTTTTCTATTCTATCTGTTTTCTATTTATTATATAATTAGCAAAAAAAAAAAAAAAACTGACTGAGACCATCATATCAATTCCATATCATAAAAAAGCGTCTGCTAAATGACTTTGTAAATGTAATAGATTTGAATTAATTGTTTAATATGTTAATGTTAAAATGTTATAACTCATTTCTGGAAAAATAAAATAGGAGTGACTTCTACAATTAAAGATGTCATCAAATCATGAGTCTGTTTTTAGCAGTTATGTCATTTAAACACCAAAAACATGATACCCTTCAATAATATAATTGAACACAAGCTACAATTAGGCTCTATGCATTCCCCATGCATGAAGAATATAAGGTTGCTCTAAAAGTATGTTATAGAGTGATGAATGCAGCCAAGAAAACGAAGAATGGAAAAGAAAGTGGAAAATAACACAGGTAAGACAAATACATGTATTCTATTTACATGTTGGTAAACCAATAAGAAAATATATTTAGGAAAATTCTTCTTTTTGCATTTAAATGTGTAATACAATATAGCCATATTGTGAGATAGGCTACAAGCAAGTGTAGATCAAATGAGCGCGTGATTGAGTGACATCACTTTAGGGTTACGCGCATGTACCCATGGCAACGCTCAGCTGCTTAGTGACAGTTAACGGTCCTCCCGGTCATTTCTTCAGACACAGCCTTTTGTTTTCGCTTTTGTTGGTCGAAAAGGTATTTATACTTTTATATTTATAAACATTAGCTACCATAACCACTGTGTATGTTGTAATGCTGAAAAGTTTACATTTTAAAACGTTTGCTGAAGTTGTCCGTCGTGTACGGCTGCTGACAGTTAGCATGTGAACACTTTTTGAAGCTAACCTTAGCATGTAAAGGTGAAATGATTAAATGTACATGATATTTACAGAAACTGAACTTAGGTATTTAATTTTCATGTGGTAAAAATACACACAGAGACGCCAATGCGGCAAAAGAAAAAAACATTTGGGACGGATAGCCTCATTCACTAAATTACTGAGCGCCTGGTCTAAATCCAAATTCTCAACAGTCTTTGCAAATTATTTTTCAATGGAGAAACTATAGTTATAGAAATACAAAATCATAATACTACTGCATGTTTTCATTTTGTTGTTTTAGGATAGAAGATAACGGGAAGAATTGCCGTCGGACTAACCCCACGGCTGGCAACCACACCCACACACGGAAAGAGCACTGCAACTTTACAAATGTTCAATTAAAATTAACATATTTTGCTCTATACAATGTGTTTGTTGTCTTTGATTAGCCTAAATGTAAAATAAAATGACATCCAGAGAATTTAAAGTGAAAGTCCCCTAAACGTCCCGAATGGCCGCTGCACGTCCTGTGAACGTCCCCGTGAACGTCCGGAGGACGTCTTCGCGAACGTCCGGTAGACGTAACGGGGACCCTACACAATGACTTCCGGGGAACGTTCGCAGAGGCCATTTAGGGGACGTCCTGGGGACATTTTTTTGTTAGCTGGGTAACAAATCACTTCAAGTACAACATGGCTGTATCTGCATTATGACTGTAAATATATCTTGTATAAAACACTTTTCTTAATACAAAGTTTACAGCATTTTGTATAAACATAAAAAAGTTTGACCACATATAAAGAAATAATGAAAATGCATGAACAACTGTACCTGCATAAGTAGAAAACATGCAGTTAATTATTCGTTGTACAATCTTGCCTGCTCCTGCTAAACATCTACACAAAAAAAAGACAAACTCGGTTCTAAAGAAAGTCAACATATTCATGAAACTCATTTAGTCAACGTAACATCGTATGTAGTGATTATTTCCATTTTACATGTTTTTGAACAGGATCGAACAAAATGCATACCTCGCTCTGCTCAGACCTCCCGCGGACTGAAGCAAGAGCGTGCAGCGCTTGAATGACGTCACCGCGTCAACGAGCGTGGAACTCATCGAAAAATAAAATACTTTTCCCACATATATAGATAAACATATTAATTACAACAGAGGAACATAAGGATTTTGAGTGAATTAATAAAAACACAATTTATAAATCAACACCTGCTACACATGTGATTCATAAAACAGGGATTAAAACAGGATGCATTTAAAAATAAAATGCTTCAGCAGTGGTCAGTTACTATTACACATATAAATAGGCTAGCCTACATACTAAACATGATTTCCAGGGATAAACAGCATCACAAGATGAGCACTAGGCCTATAGGTTAATAACGTTATTATTATTTTACTTTTTGACAACAACAATAATAATAACAACAACAGTAGGCTAAAAACATAAAAAATAAAAAACGTATATTTAACGATCAAAAATGCTCCAAACGTTTTTCTAAATTAACTAAATAAATAAAAATAAAAACTGTCATTTATGGTCATACAGACAGAAGCTAAACATAATTCAAAAGTGTAAAGTATACAGAATAAAGAAAACATGAAGGATGCCGCTTAATATTTGCCTTCCTTTCCGTGAACTTTGGAGCTTATCCGTCATTCCATTTGTTTTTTGTTTGTTTTGTAATCTTTATATGATTTTCGTGAAATATATTTTTTTCTCAACATTCATTTCTCGTGGCCACGAGTTTAATGCATAAACAAACCTTCGTGACCATAGTAACCCAGGTAAACCTAACTCCCCGATCTCAAGAGACGCACTAGCGGCCAATGCTTGAGGTTGCAGCCTTAGCCTCCTTGTTAGTGCGTCCGCCTCTCATGCCGGAGACCTGGGTTCGAGACCTGCTCGGAGCGGGTGAGAGTATAACCCGAGTGAGAGGGGATACACGTTAGCCGGTTAGCTTGTCATCTGCGTTCCATTCACGTTTTTTCTCACGTGTTTAATATCGTTAGTACTCCTTTAGCCAGTTCCGTTCCGTTTTTTCAGGAATTCGAACAACAACAGTTGGTAAGTTGGAATCATTCCACAATCACGGTGAGTAATGGCTTCTTCTCCTACAATTGTTGTCTGCACTGCTTGCCACATGTATAGCTTATCTATCTCTGTCAGCAGTGATCCTTATACATGTGATAAATGCAGGAATATAGTCAGGCTGACAGAGAAGATTTCAGAACTAGAATCACGCATCCAAACTTTAATAGAGGATAGTAAGAATGTGAGGGCCTTAGATACGGTTTTGGATGTGACTAGCTCAGAAAGCCCTGTACATTGTTCGGTTCCGGTAACAACGCCCGTGCAGCAGGGCAACTGGGTGACTGTGAGACGGCATAGTCGCGGGTCAAAACACCGCTCTTCCGTTCCGATCAGAACATCAAATAGGTTCTCCCCACTCAGTGAAGCACCCACTGAGAAACCTGAGGAAAGTGCTCTAGTAATTGGCGATTCTATTGTACGGAACGTGAAAATAGAGACTCCATCCACCATAGTCCAGTGTTTACCGGGAGCCAGAGCGCCTGACATCTTGGCAAATTTAAAAGTGCTGGCTAATGCTAAACGTAAATTCAGTAAGATTGTTATTCACGTCGGCACTAATGATGTTCGACTTGCCAGTCGGAGATCACTAAAAATAATGTTAAAGAGGTGTTTGAACTTGCAAGTACGATGTCAGACACTGTAATATGCTCTGGTCCCCTCCCTGCTTACCGTGGTGATGAGATACACAGTAGACTGTGGTCACTCAATAGCTGGATGTCAAAGTGGTGCCCACAAAATAACATAGGTTTCATAGACAATAGGATGAGTTTCTGGGGCAGACCTGACCTGTTGAAAAGAGATGGTCTTCATCCCTCCGGATGTGGAGCATCTCTCCTATCTAGAAATATGGCACATAGTCTTAGCGTTTGCACTTGACTAACTGGGGCCCAGGTCAGGAAGCAGACAGACTGGCTAAACCGACCGTCTGCTAGCCGCCTCACATCACAGAAATCAGTTAATTCTCAGCACATAGAGACCCTTTCACCTAGATATCACACTATAGAAACTGTGTCTGTTCCCCGAGCTAGAAAATACAAAAAACGCCTGAATCAAATCAAGACTAACAATTTAATTGATGTTCAACAAATAAAAAATATATATAATACAGAGAAACAATTGATAAAGCTTGGCTTTTTGATTATCAGGTCTCAGCACTTTTTGTAAATGATATGATCACTGATCATAAGCTAGATGTGCTCTGTTTGACAGAAACCTGGCTAAAACCAGATGATTACATTATTTTAAACGAGTCCACCCCCCAAGATTACTGTTATCTGTTACCTAAAAGGTAAAGGGGGAGGTGTTTCTACTATTCATAGCAATATTCTCAATGTCTCTCAGAGAAAGGGCTTCAAATATAACTCGTTTGAAGTAATGGTGCTTCATATAGCATTATCCAGAGAAACAAGTACTAATGATAAATCCGCCGTGACGTTTGTACTAGCTACTGTTTACAGGCCACCAGGGCACCATACAGACTTTATTAAAGAATTTGCTGATTTTCTATCCGAGTTAGTGTTGGCCGCAGATAAAGTCTTAATAGTGGGTGATTTTAACATCCATGTTGATAATGAAAAAGATGCATTAGGAACAGCATTTATGGATATTTTGAACTCTATTGGGGTTAGACAACATGTGTCAGGTCCTACTCATTGCCGAAATCATACTCTAGATTTAATACTGTCACATGGAATTGATGTTAATGGTGTTGAAATTCTGCAGCAAAGCGATGATATCTCAGATCATTATCTAGTCTCTTGTATACTCCAGATAGCTAAAACTGTAAATTCAACGCCTTGCTTACAAGTACGGTAGAACCATCACTTCTACTACAAAAGACTGCTTTGTAAGTAATCTTCCTGACTTATCTGAATTCCTCAGCATATCCAATAGCTCAGAAAAACTTGATAATGTAATAAAAACTATGGAATCTCTCTTTTCTAGCACTTTAGATACAGTTGCTCCAGTGCGCTTAAAAAAGATTAAGAAAAACAGTGTAACACCGTGGTATAACAATCACACTCGCGCCCTAAAGAGAAAAGCACGAAAAATGGAACGCAGCTGGAGGAAAACAAAACTAGAGGTTTTTCGTACTGCTTGGCGTGAATGCAACTTATCTTATAGAAAAGCATTAAAAACTGCCAGATCGGATTACTTTTCGTCTCTCTTAGAAGAAAACAAACATAACCCTAGGTATTTGTTCAATACTGTGGTTAAATTAACGAAAAATATAGCAGAAACAGGTTTAGACATTTCCCAAAAGCACAGCAGTAATGACTTTATGACGTACTTTACCTCCAAGATAGACACTATTAGAGATAAAATTGTAACCATACAGCCGCCCGCTACAGAATCGCATCAGATAATGCATTGTAGATCTCCTGAGGAACAATTCCACTCATTCTCTATTATAGGAGAGGAAGAATTGTATAAAATTGTTAAATCATCTAAACCTACAACATGCATGTTAGACCCTATTCCATCTAAGCTACTAAAGGAGGTACTTCCAGAAGTCATATATCCTCTTCTGAATATTATTAATTTGTCACTATCATTAGGATATGTCCCCAAAACCTTCAAACTGACTGTTATTAATCCACTCATTAAAAAACCACAACTTGACCCCAATGAACTAATTAACTACAGACCAATTTCGAATCTCCCTTTTCTGTCAAAGATACTAGAAAAGGTAGTATCCTCACAATTATGCTCCTTCTTAGAGAAAAATGGTATCTGTGAGGATTTCCAGTCAGGTTTTAGACCATATCATAGTACTGAGACTGCTCTTATTAGAGTTGCAAATGACCTGCTCTTGTCAACAATTAGTGCTACTGGATCTTAGTGTTGCGTTTGATACTATTGACCACAACATTCTTTTAAATAGACTTGAAAATTATGTAGGCATTAATGGTAGTGCACTGGCTTGGTTCGAATCGTACTTATCAGACCGTCATCAGTTTGTGGCAATAAATGAAGAGGTCTCATTTAAATCGCAAATGCAGTATGGAGTACCTCAAGGCTCAGTACTAGGGCCTTTACTTTTTACGCTTTACATGTTACCCTTGGGAGATATCATCAGGAAACATGGTGTTAGCTGTCATTGTTACGCTGATGATACTCAGCTCTATATTTCTTCGCAGGCCGGCAAAACATATCAATTCGAAAAACTAACAGAATGCATAGCTGATATTAAAAACTGGATGGTGAATAACTTCTTACTGTTAAATCCTGAAAAAACAGAGGTGTTAATTATTGGACCTAAAACCTCCACAAGTAATGACCTAAAACACAGTCTAATACTAGATGGCTGCTCTGTAAATTCGTCGTCATCAGTTAGGAACCTAGGCGTCCTATTCGATAGCAATCTCTCCTTTGAAAGCCACATTTCTAGCATTTGCAAAACCGCATTTTTCCATCTTAAAAATATATCGAAATTACGACCTATGCTCTCAATGTCAAATGCTGAAACATTAATTCATGCGTTCATGACCTCAAGGGTAGATTATTGTAATGCTTTACTGGTAGGTTGTTCTGCACGCTTAATAAACAAACTCCAGCTGGTCCAAAATGCAGCAGCTAGAGTTCTTACTAGAACTAGAAAGTATGACCATATTAGCCCGGTTCTGTCAGCACTGCATTGGCTCCCTATAAAACATCGTATAGATTTTAAAATCTTGCTAATTACTTATAAAGCCCTCAATGGTTTAGCTCCTCAGTACTTGAGCAAGCTTCTATCGCATTATAGTCCCTCACGTCCGCTGCGTTCTCAAAATTCTGGCAATTTGATAATACCTAGAATATCAAAATCAACTGCGGGCGGCAGATCATTTTCTTATCTAGCGCCTAAACTCTGGAACAATCTACCTAACACTGTTCGGGAGGCAGACACAATCTGTCAGTTTAAATCTAGATTAAAGACACATCTCTTTAACCTGGCTTACACATAAAATCATTAACACATTCCTATAATTCAAATCCGTTAAAGGATTGTTAGGCTGCATTAATTAGGTCAACCCGAACCGAAAACACCTCCCATAACATCTGATGCACTCGTTGCATCGTAAAAAGAATGGCATCTACGCTAATATTAGTCTGTTTCATTCTTATTCCGAGGTCACCGTAGCCACCAGACCCAGCCTGTATCCAGATCAGATGGTCACTGCAGTCCCCCGGATCCAGTCCGCACCCAGCTTAGATCATGGATCACCACCTGGAGATGACTTCAATAGCCGTGGATGTCAACCAGATGAGCTCCAGAGACAGATCATCACTAAAGACCTCGCCAACCTAGACCGCCATCGGTGCTACACCACAGGAACCTGATGAGTTCTCTACAATCAGACATTGGTACAAACTGCTGGTTTCGTCTGGCCAGAGGCGAACTGGTCCCCTGACTGAGCCTGGTTTCTCCTCTGGCTTGCTTAGTTGGGGACACTTTCCAGCGATATCGTATACTATTTGAACTGAACTGATGATGATATCACTGAATTCATTGATGAACTGCCTTCAACTGAAAATTAATTATCTTCAATAATGCGTTACTTACACACTATTGTTCTGTTTAAATACTGTGCAGTTGCTTTGACACAATCTGTATTGTTACAAACGCTATATAAATAAAGGTGACTTGACTTGACTTGACACAAACATTTTTAGTTAGAATGTAATTTTTAGTTTTTAGGGGGGCCCCTTAGCTGAGTCAGTGCAGGGGGCCCAGAATTCCCAGCAACGCCCCTTGTCCCACAGTCTTGTCCATTAACTGACCTTTTTTTCCGTATTATTCGTTTATACTCGTTATTTTCACCTTCATTTTGATCTCCTTACATAACATTCTGAATGTAAATGATACTGTAAAGGTTCTATGACTGGGATTTTTACTGGAATGCAGTTTAAAGGTTAAATTTAACATATATTGTATTTTATTTAGTCTAATTAATAGACAAATCGTTGAAGAGTGAATTATTCACGTAGCCTAGTTTCATTTGGAAAAAAAATTATCGTCACACAGTAAAATAGGCCTGTATTCCTTCTATTAACTGATAAGTCTTTTTTCTGTATTTGTATTAATATTATTATCATTATCATTTTTATTACTATTACTATTATTGTTATTATTTGCCTGTTATTATTGTATATATTTTTATTTTCGTTTATATTCGTTTTCCCCCTTAATTTTGCTCTCTTTACTTAACGTTGATGTAAATGATACTTTAAATGTTTGACATATGCTATATGACTGATTTTACTGGAATGTAGTTTAAAGGTTGAATTGAACATATTTTATTTTGTTTCGTCTAATTAATAGACTAGACTATATAAATACTATAATGTTTTATCATTCACATAGTTTCATTTGTAAATGAAAACATGCTCATTTATCGTCACACACGGGCATAAATACAATCATAAAGTCAAAACTTTATTGGCCTAATTGTCAGGCGTTAAAAAAATATATCCCTAACCAGTTATTAAAATAATAATAGCCTAATAATAATAATAATAAATTATAAGTGATTTAGATCTATCTATTTTTTATTTATTGTGAATCGCTTTACCTAAATAACTTTCTGTATATGCTATTTGCCATACATTTTGCAAATATTGTAAACAACAATTATGCCAATAAATTTTTGACTTTATGATTGTATTTATGCCTGTGTGTGACCATAAACGATTTACAAAAAATGTGTTAAATTCAACCTATAAACTGCATTCCAGTAAAAATCCCAGCCATATAGCATAATCAAAGCTTTAATGGCATGTCAGCATTTATCATTTAGATTCAGAATCGAAATAAAATAACAAATATAAACAAATAATACAATTATTACAGAAAAAGGAGGATCAATTAATGGATAAGACTGTGTGATGCATAAAATGTTTCTTGCAGGGCTATTTAATTTGAAGTACTTTATGTAATATTTATTCATGATAAACTTTTGAATGCTGTCTACATCGCGCACGGACAGCATTCGCATTGCCTATTGTTAATATAATAACTTAATATCGTATTAATTTCTATAACAATTAACCCTCTGGGGCTTGAGGTGTTTTGGGGCCCTGAAGAAGTTTTGACATGCCCTGACATTTGTGCTTTTTTCAGTATCTTAAAAACATATGAATGGTTAAAGTCAGATTACATTGTAATCAGCACATATTGGGCTACAATAATATGCAAGCAACATTAATGTGCATGTTTGTGTTTTTGAGAAAACTATGTTTATGCGTGGTTATTGAAAATCTAAAGTTTTGAAGTCACTGAAATAAGGCCATGAAGCACATATAGGACATTTCTTTACAAGACTTTAGATAATTGGATGTCGTAGGCTAGAATTTTTTCAACCAAATGATGTGAAAATCATCTCGTTCACTCGTTCAGAGAAAACAATATATTGATTTAAATTTTATAAAACATGTTTTGTGATCGAAAGGGATTATTCATAGGTGTGGCAATGACCCATGAATATTTAGCAATTCACACCTGAGAGACAAAAGAGCCCTCCCTAATGGCCCCATCAATGACTGACTTGACTATAGCAAGTAAGGAAACAATGTGAGAAGATTCAGAGAATGGAGTTTTAGGTTATTTTTATTTTATTTACTATCACTGTATAAACAAAACATACATAATGAAGGTCCAAGACACATTATTGAGCTCCCTCATCTTACCACACAGATGTGCACAGACTTTGTGGCATTTCTGAAAACTTCTTCTGAATTCTGTTCAACAAATGAAACAAATCTTACCTGCTATTTTGTGTGCCCTTAAAAAAATACAAAAAAAGTCAAAAACTTGTTTTACACTAGAATATCAGCGTAGTTGAACATCTCAAGTTTCTAGTGCTCTCAGAGGAAAACAGTTTGAAGGGACTCATGGGAAAGAGGGCAGGATTCATCTTTTGAGCAGGTTTGAGATCACTACAAAAACAAAACAAACCAAAAATTATATCAGGATCATCTGTCAGAATACAGTCTATACTCTAGAATTTGTACTAATGTAAAAAAAAGGACATGTAATATCTAAGAAACTAATAATTATCGTTTAGCACTATATTACTAATAAACGTGATGTAAACACACATTCAGTGTAAGCACTCATATTACTTTTAAACTGTTATACAGTAAAATAAATAAATAAAGTATGATTCTACATTCATAAAGATATCGTCATAAATGCATCTCACAGTCATAATCACATCGTTTTTCTAGAACATTATAAATATCCTGCCATTGTAAGAGATGCAATGCAATCAAACGTACTTCATAATGTTTCATTTGATAAAGTCAGGAATTTTAGTTTGGAATAAGTCTAACTAGTAAAATGTGTACATGTTTTGTCAAAGTAAATAACAGCGAAAGCTAGTAGGAAAATGAAAGTAAGACTTACTCATGTAAATGTCTCCTCCTGCTGGGTTTGCGTCGCATCGCGTCCTTCTTAGGATTGAGGTAAATATAAGTCTTATTCCTCACAGCATATCTTCATTCAGTAACAAACTGTAACCAAGATGAACTTGAAGTCATGTTGCTTTGTTGCTGTGATGTGGGAGTTTCCTCACGTACAGATACTCCGGTCCTTGCTGCGCTTGTAGCACATGGCTAATTTGCATGGCAAAAGATTTCGCGATAGTGGGCGCGGTCACATTAGAGATAATTAGTTGGAACTGGATAGACTAGACATCTCCTTGGTTTCATATAGATTAATTTATCACAGATTATTTGTTTTTGATCAAACTTACTTCGTTTAAAAGCATAAATCTCAAGCTTTCAGTAGATATCACTTTTCTGTTTGTGTGCTGAGTATTCACCGAGTTTAAATGATTTAAGTGACGCATTTCTAAAAGCAGTTCGCGGAGACAGAGAAAACAGAAATCACCCTGTTTGTTTTCTTTATTCTAAATAAAAAAGCACAACTTTCTGCTGTTCTTGTGAGTGTGCACAAATAAAAGTACACACTCTACAGTTTCCAATGATGTATATCTCTAATTTGTATGACTAAAACCGACAGAGCATTTTTAGTGTCTTTTGCGCTGATCTAAAAAAAAAAAAGAGCTCGTATCGCCGGCGATACAGCCGGCCTCAGGGAGTTAATATAATAATTTCTTAACTCAAAATAAAATATTAATAAACCTATCTCTGATAATCCTGGGTTACTATGGTAATGCAGGTTTGATTATGCATTAAACTCATGCCCACGAGAAATGGATCTCGTTCCCTCATCATTGCATCTCGTGGCCACGACATAATATGACGTTCCCACAAGTTAATATGACGTTCCCACGAATTAATATCTTGTGGCAACCACATAATATGACGTTCCCACGACTTTATATGTCGTTGCCACGACAGACATAAGTGAACCGAAGGTGTCCCCTCCAGGTCACCGTACAAACGAATCTTTTAGCTTGCAGCGATGTTTGTTGCCGCTTCAGTTCAGTGTGTTACATGACTGCCCCCTACTGATCATGTCTTTCCTGTGTCAATGTATTTTCTGTGATCCCTCAGAATACTCTGGTGTCACGCGAGACCACTTTCCTTCCGGTGTGCATTTTAAATGGCCAGATCTGTATGTTCTGGCAATGTTTTCAGCAGCAAATTGTATTTTAGTTCCCAGATTATATCTCTTACAAGGTAGGATAACATTCTCTAAAAATATTCTACAAATGTTTATTGATAACATTCTAATAAAGATTTAAGCGGGAAACCTCCCATTGGACATTGGATGTGGACTCAAATGTCAAATTTTGGTTGAAAGTAAAAACACAAACTTTGTAGATGTTGATTTCCAGAACATTAAATATTCCTAGCTGGATGGGTTCTCCCAAGGATTTTTTCTCCATTTCTGCCACCGATGGAGTTTTGGTTCCTTGCCGCTGTTGCCTCTGAACTAACTGAAATGAGCTGGATGACGACATCACTAAATTCAATGATGAACTGCCTTAAACGGAAAATTGATTGTTTACTGTTGTCCTATTGCATTATTGACACACTATTGTCCTGTTTAATACTGTGAAGTTGGTATGACACAACCTGTATTGTTAAAATAAATAAAGGTGACTTGACTTGATTTTGATGTGTACAGGTCCTTTTCAAAAAATTTGCATATTGTGATAAAGTTCATTATTTTCTGTAATGTACTTATAAACATTAGACTTTCATATATTTTAGATTCATTACACACTAACTGAAGTAGTTCAAGCCTTTTATTGTTTTAATATTGATGATTTTGGCATACAGCTCATGAAAACCCCAAATTCCTATCTAAAAAAATTAGCATATCATGAAAAGGTTCTCTAAGCGAGCTATTAACCTAATCATCTGAATCAACTAATTAACTCTAAACACCTGCAAAAGATTCCTGAGGCTTTTAAAAACTCCCAGCCTGGTTCATTACTCAAAACCGCAATCATGGCTAAGACTGCCGACCTGACTGCTGTCCAGAAGGCCATCATTGATACCCTCAAGCAAGAGGGTAAGACACAGAAAGAAATTTCTGAACGAATAGGCTGTTCCCAGAGTGCTGTAATCAAGGCACCTCAGTGGGAAGTCTGTGGGAAGGAAAAAGTGTGGCAGAAAACGCTGCACAACGAGAAGAGGTGACCGGACCCTGAGGAAGATTGTGGAGAAGGACCGATTTCAGACCTTGGGGGACCTGCGGAAGCAGTGGACTGAGTCTGGAGTAGAAACATCCAGAGCCACCGTGTACAGGCGCCAGGTCAAGCCACTTTTGAACCAGAAACAGCGGCAGAAGCGCCTGACCTGGGCTACAGAGAAGCAGCACTGGACTGTTGCTCAGTGGTCCAAAGTACTTTTTTCGGATGAAAGCAAATTTTGTATGTCATTCGGAAATCAAGGTGCCAGAGTCTGGAGGAAGACTGGGGAGAGGGAAATGCCAAAATGCCTTAAGTTCAGTGTCAAGTACCCACAGTCAGTGATGGTCTGGGGTGCCATGTCAGCTGCTGGTGTTGGTCCACTGTGTTTTATCAAGGGCAGGGTCAATGCAGCTAGCTATCAGGAGATTTTGGAGCACTTCATGCTTCCATCTGCTGAATAGCTTTATGGAGATGAAGATTTCATTTTTCAGCACGACCTGGCACCTGCTCACAGTGCCAAAACCATTTGTAAATGGTTTACTGACCATGGTATTACTGTGCTCAATTGGCCTGCCAACTCTCCTGACCTGAACCCCATAGAGAATCTGTGGGATATTGTGAAGAGAAAGTTGAGAGATGCAAGTCCCAACACTCTGGATGAGCTTAAGGCCGCTATCGAAGCATCCTGGGCCTCCATAACACCTCAGCAGTGCCACAGGCTGATTGCCTCCATGCCACGCCGCATTGAAGCAGTCATTTCTGCAAAAGGATTCCCGACCAAGTATTGAGTGCATAACTGAACATAATTATTTCAAGGTTGACTTTTTTTGTATTAAAAACACTTTTCTTTTATTGGTCAGATGAAACATGCAAATTTTTTGAGATAGGAATTTTGGGTTTTCATGAGCTGTATGCCAAAATCATCAATATTAAAACAATAAAAGGCTTGAACTACTTCAGTTAGTGTGTAATGAATCTAAAATATATGAAAGTCTAATGTTTATCAGTACATTACAGAAAATAATGAACTTTATCACAATATGCAAATTTTTTGAAAATGACCTGTAGATGCTGAGATGTTAATAGAAATCAGTTGAAAGAACATTTCAGAACATAATGTTAATAGATCAATTAAGGGTTAATATTAAGTAAACATTTAAGTTCTTGGAACATTACAAATCAATGTTCCTAAATTGCTAAGTAATTAATGGAAATCAAGTTGAAAGAACACTTCAGAAACATCATACTAACCTTAAAAATTTTTTCCACTAACATAAAAAAACAGACATATAGAACATTCCCATAACCAAAACCTTAACCACAAAAAGTGTTCTTAAAATGTTCTTGGAACTTAAAATTGTTAGGTGGGTTAATGTTAATGATCTTTTTTTTTTAAAGACATTTTTAAAGGGGTCATTGGATGCCCATTTTCCACAAGTTGATATGATTCTTTAGGGTCTTAATGAGAAGTCTATAACATACTTTGGTTAAAATTTCTCAATGGTAGTGTAAAAAAAGCACTCTTTTTACCTTGTCAAAATCAGCCCTTTTCAGAATAAGCTATTCTGTTGCATGGTTCTTTAAATGCTAATGGGCTCTGCTCGCCCTACCCATCTCTGCCATGAGATGACGAACCATAATGTTTACTTTAGCTGCATTTAATCACATTTAGCTGTGAAACTTGCTAACATTAAGATAGCTGATTTGCAAAGATGCATAAAAACCCTTATACTCACCATAGATAAAGCTGCATTATGAATGATTCACGTAAACACAGACGCATATGTAGATCAGGGATCGGCACATTCCCTTCAAAAACAAAAGTAACGTTTTCCTCTGTGTCTACAGGGCCTCAGATGTTGGGAGTAAATGAGAACTGCTATGTTCATTACTACATCCAACAACAGAACACCTCAATCGGAGATATTCTTGTCTTCCCCTGCACCTAATTTGACACAATGACGATCTGAGTCAGACTGTTTTAGCTCAGTGAGGGCGGGTCTAAGGTAAGATGCTCATATCAATCAACTACCATGGGGTCGGCCCCGGTCGGTAAACCGTCACACCGACAACAAGCTGTGAATGACCTGATTTGAAAAAGGGGATATTACTTTTAAAGCTTGGACTCACAGCCACTGGGAAGGAAGAGCACGGCATTCACCGGAGCACCACACATTGACTGTTTGTTTTCACTTTCACTATAAAATCCACCCTCCGCGGGTATCAACCGAGTTCTCCTTGTCGTGTGATTCTTCACCCTGTGACAGTGGTGGAGAATGCGGCCAAGAGCGTGAAGTATCACCGACAAGTGATCTCCATTATCGTCGAGCACCTCTGCAAGCCGCCGCCGCCCAACGCACTCCGCTGCCAGATCCCCGTGTGCAAGCCGTGAAGATCCTGCCAAAGCTTACCCCCTTTGACGATGTGGAATTGTTCCTACAAATGTACGAGACTACCGCAACGGCTGAAGGATGGCAGTGAGAAGAGTGGGCACGGGTTTGGCTCCCCTCCTTACAGGTGAAGCCCAACGTGCCCATTTCTCCCTCGCTGCGGCTGATCAATATACGGAGGTGAAGATGGAAATCTTGGGCCGACATGGCTTGTCGCCTGTCTGTGCCACCCAGTATTTCTTCGAGTGAGAATATAAACTTCATTCTCTCCCCCACTCTCACCGCCAGGTGGTCGACATGAGGAACCCAAGACACTACCCTGGAGCTTGTGGAGGCCATCGAGCTGGTGGATGCTGCCCAACACCGGGATGCCGGGGAGCGAGCACTGCCATTTCCCCAGAGGGTGGTTCAGGAGTGACGCACACCAGAGGGCACCCAGCGACCAGTCAGCAGGTGGGAGGCTCCCTCTCCACGGAATGAGCCGATGCCTACGGAGGCCCAGCACCTCTGTTTCGGACTTGGTTGGCAGGCTGCATTGTTCATGAAGATCCTCTGGTCGGAGCTCCGAAGGCGGATATCAAGAAAAACGGTAAGCCGTTTCAAGCCCTCTGCGACTTAGGCAGCACAGTCAGCCTGGTCCGGTCCCACCTTCTGCCACCGTGCGGGGACTCAAAGAGCTTCCTCCCGATTACCTGTGTTCACGAGGAGACCCAAAGAGTACCTGCTCGCTAAGTGTCCATTTCAGTGGTCCCTGGTGCCTGGACCATCAAAGTGGAGCTGGTGAAGGATCTGCTGATCCCAGTACTGTTGGGCAGGGACTGGTCCGGGTTTGACTACCTGCTTCCCGCCAATACACAGCCCGCCAGCCCAAGAGGGAGCCGCCGAAGACGGAAACCAGCCCGAGGACCATGACAGCGCCCCGTTCTACTGGCCTCAGACAGCGGGACAGATGGTGAGTCCCTCTCTTAACATCCTAATCTCTTTTATGGTGTCTTCCAACAGGTGAAGGGTGGGGGCTCATTCGCCAAGGAACAACATCAGGACGACCGGCTGAAGCACTGCTGGACTCAAGTCTGAATCATTGAGGGCAAGGAAGCTCAGCCGGGTCCCCATCCTCTCCCACAGTTTGTGGTCCAAAACTGCCTGCTGTACTGTGTCACCAGTGAAGGGGGGAGGAAAAACAGCAACTGGTGGTGCCTCGCATGAAGACAGAGATGATGATGGAGCCTGCCCACTCGCTTCCCATAGCAGGTCACCTGGGAGCCGAGAACATGGTGCAACGGATTTGGGACCACTTCCACTGACCAGGTTTGGAGGCTCAAGTTAAGCGGTTCTGTCAAGCTTGCCCTACCTGCCAGGTGACCTCACCCCAGAAGCCTCCCCACAGACTGCTGATCACGTTGCCCATCATCGGGCTGCCTTCCGAGCGCATCGGGATGGACCTCATAGGGCCGCTGCCTAAGTCTGCCCAGGAGCATGAGCACATCCTGGTGATTGTCGATTACGCCACCCTGTATCCAGAAGCAGCCCCCCTCAGGAAGGCAAGCGCCAAGACCATCGCCCAAGAGCTGTTCCTGCTTTCCAGCCAAGTCATTGACCGATCAGGGTACTCCCTTCATGTCTCAGCTAATGGCTGACTTCTGTAGACTGTTGCGGGTGAAACAGTTGAGGATGATCGTATACCACCAGATGGACGGCCTGGTCGAATGTTTTAACCAGACCCTCAAACAGATGCTTCAGAGAGTGGCAGCCGAAGACAAGCGTGACTGGGACCTCATGTTGCCCTATGTCCTCTTCAGCATCCGGGAAGTTCCCCAGCCCTCAACTGGCTTCACCCCCTTCGAGCTCCTCTTTGGCCGGCAGCCCCGCGGCCTCCTAGACGTCGCCAAGGAAGCTTGGGAGCAACAGCCTGCAGCCCATCGCTCTGTCGTAGAACACGTGAGGCAGATGACGGAGAAGATTGACCAGGTCATGGCATTAGTCCGGGAACACCTGGTGAAAGCGCAGCAGGCCCAACAATGCCACTACAATCGGGCAGCCCAACCACGGCAGTTCCAGCCTGGAGCCATGGTCCTAGTCCCCATTGCTGCTTCTGAAGAAGTGGATGGGGACTAGAGACCAGGTCGCGGCCCTAGCAGTCTCCGACCCCGTGGTTGTTGATGTCAACCCCCACCTCTCGGCTGCCCAGAAGGGAGAGCTGCAGCACCTGATCGGTCAGTTCTCTGATGTGTTCTCCCCCCGGCCTGGGCAGACTTCCGTTATCCAGCATGATATCCGGACACCACCAGGAGTCGTCGTCCGGCAGCGACCCTACTGCATCCCTGAGGCTTGTCGGTAGGCTATTGAGGAGGAACTTCAACAAATGATAAAGTTAGGGGTGATTGAACCATCGTGCAGCCTGTGGTCCAGCCCGATCGTGATGGTCCCGAAACCGGATGGCACCCTCCACTTCTTCAACAACTTCCGTCACCTCAGCTAAGTCTCGGAGTTCGACGGACGAGTTACGGGACCGCCTGGGAAGGGCCTGGTATATCTCAACCCTCGACCTCACCAAGGGATATTGGCAAGTACCCCTCTCTGAACCTGCTAAACCCAAAACTGCTTTCTCTTCTCCCAGTGGACACTGGCAATACCGGACCCTTCCCTTTGGCCTTCACAGGGCCCCAGCCACGTTGGGCAGATGGACATCATCCTCCAGCCCTATCAGGCCTATGCGGCTGCCTATCTGGATGATGTCGTCATCCACTCCGAGGCATGGGAAGACCACCTGGACCGTCTGCGGAGGGTGCTATTGGAGCTCCGGAGGGCTGGTCTCAGCATCCCGGAGGAACAGCTTGCGTTACCCTGCTATAAAGTAGGAGAGCACTATTAGTGAAATAGTATGTTCATCCATGCTCATCCTCCTCTTAAACTCTCTGAAAGAAACACAAACACATGTTCACATCACACATAAGAAAAGAAAGACTAAAATCACTTATGATGTTTCTAATTTGATCTGAAGTAGTGTTTTTTGTTGTGTGTGTGATAGATCGTCAAACAGAAACACAAATGGTCACAAGTAATCTCAGTTGATCACTTGCTTCTGTATTTGTAGAAAATACAGGTTTTGTTCATGTAAAGCATTCAGATTGTTTGATCTCTTGCTGAAAAGCCTTTTATGTAGTGATTCAGTAACTGATACAGCTGATGGTGGTGGTTTAGTTGTTCTGTGCCCCTTCATTGTGGTTTGTGGAGATTGGAAAACCACAGGAACAAAAGCGAACTAAAGTAAACGACAGTTTTACATGCTTAAGGACAATGAAGATACTTGATCAGGCCACACATCTGTAGATCATAGGGTTAAACAGACTGTAAATGTGAAAATGTGTTAAAATGGGCATGATGAGAGATAAAGATCAAACTGAGCAGTGTACAACTTAAACTGAAGAACTGACTGATGTTCACACATGTATTTTCATGACCAAGCGATTGTGGTCAGTATTTTTTTTCACAACATCTACCCTTGAACTGATTAACAGTGTGTTTTCAGCAGAAACACTATGGTAAGAATTTGTTTTAAAAGACACACAACCACACTGACTAAAATTATAAAAGCAACACTTATTTTAGCCTCCATTTTTCACGAGCTGAACTCAAAGAGCTTTTTCTATGTACACAAAAGGCCTATTTCTCCGAAAACCAGTCATTATCTGGTGTGACCACCATTTGCTTCACGCAGTGCAACCCATCTCCTTCGCATAGAGTTGATCAGGTTGTTGATTGTCGAATGTTGGTCCATTCCTCTTCAATGGCTGTGCGAAGTTGTTGGATATTGGCAGGAACTGAAACACTCTGTCATATACGCCGATCCAGAGCATCCCAAACATGCTCAATGGGTGACATGTCTGGTGAGTATGCTGGCCATACAAGAACTGGGATGTTTTCAGCTTTCAGGAATTGTGTACAGATCCTTGCATTATCATGCTGCAACATGAGTTGATGGGCGTGGATGAATCGCACAACAATGGGCCTCAGGATCTTGTCATGGTATTTCTGTGCATTCAAAGTCGTTATGTAGCACAAGGTGCCTGAGTGCAACATTGTAATGTACTGTATGTGCAGTGTAAAAAGTGCTGAAAGTAACCGAACTCCAACCAAATACAACCCAAAGTCCAAAACCCAACTTCCGTTTGCCTCAATTATTGCTCTTTTAAGAGAGCATTTGGAGCACATCAGGTGCATTGAATCTGCAGATTGCCGCAAGTAGAACCACCAATCACATCTCACAGGCTCAATGACGGAAGCCGTCACACCCCTCCCCATAAGACAGGGACTCTGCAAAGAGACCTGCAACAAAACATAATACAAAAGTCACGTGATATACCTGAAAACAGCACAAAAGACAGCTCCCAGAACACCAGAAAAGAAAAATGCATTATGATGCAATTGAAATGCATGACAGTGCATCCGCAACCACGTTTTCCGATTCACGAATATCCAAACAAAAAGACTACAAGAACAGTGACCAACGGATCAACCTTTGATTTGGACACTATAAGGAATTGAGGAAAGTTAGTGGATTGTGATCAGTGTAAATCACGATTAGTGCGCTAAAATTAAGATAAACAGCAAAATATTGCAATGCCCAAATAAGAGCCAAGGCCTCCTTCTTAACAACCGAGTAGTGACACTGTTATGAATTAAATTTCCTCAGAAACAACTAACGGGGTGATTAACACCCTACTCATCTGCCTGTTGAAGAGCAGCTCCGGCACCCACATTACTCGCATCGCCGAACAGTTCAGGAAAGCTACGCAACAACTGGCACAACTCCTGAAGTTTTTCATGGGACAAATAATTGAGAAGTGATTCCAAGTTGTGCAAAGATTCAGAATTTTTAAATCGACCACAAAACATACAGTCATCAGGTGAAACGGTCTCCTCTTCCTCCCCCACTAAACTCACCTTCCCCTCACCCACAGATGCAGATGACAACACAGAATTGGCAGGTATCTGATTTGATACAAACTTACTTTCGTTTTCATAATAAGGCTTTAACAAGTTTTCATGGTACCGTTTAACTGGCTTCTTTCAGGAAGAAGTTATAACGTCATAGTTCTTGTCACTTAATTTACGTTTCACAACAAACGGACCCTCAAATTTGGCCTCGAAAGGAGAAGATACTATTGGCCGAAGTACCACAACTTGATCTCCTGATTCAAAGACTCATCAACTATGTTCATCAACTATGTTCATCAACTATGTTCGATCATATAATCGTTTCATGTTTTGTTGACATTTCTGAAGATTTACTTTAGCAAGTTCTCTTGCCTGAATCAGTCGGTTCTTAAACCCCAAAAATAAGACGTCAATTTTTTGGGAGATTCCTCAGCTTTACCAATATCTTGGAAAACAGACAACAGTCCACAAACTTTATGGCCAAAGACTAAATCATTAGGGCTAAACCCCATACTATCCTGTACTACTTCGCGAGCAGCTAACATCATCCAAGGTAAACCCTTTTCCCAGTCTCTGTCTAGTTGTACACAGTATGCTCGAAGAAGTGATTTTAAGGATTGATGGAATCTTTCCAATGCACCCTGGCTTTGCGCATGTTTTGCAGTAGATTATGTTTAATGCGCAGTTGTTTTAAAATTTGCTGAAAAAGATGGGAAGTCAGGTTTGAACCTTGGTCACTTTGGATGATTTTTGGAATGCCAAAAATAGATATAAATTGAGTTAGCGCTTTCACAATGGAACGTGAAGTAATATTACATAATGGATATGCTGCCGGAAACTGTGTGTTTAAACACATCACAGTAAACAAATAGTTACTCCCCGACTTAGAACGAGGAAGTGGTCCCACAAAATCGACAATAAGATGTTCAAACGGTTTACAATCAACTGGAATTGGTTTCAGCGCTTGATTTGGCTTACTTGTAAGCTGGCAGATCTTACAGTTCTTAATATAAGCAGAAATGTCTCGCTTTAGACGCGGCCAAAAAAAAAATATCGCAACAAGTGAACAAGTTTTGCACGCCTTGATGACCACATTGCCTTGAATCAACTCAGACTGAAGTTTTACTTTATGAAGAGGCATGGACAAAACATTCAATCCTATTCACTTTATTAACACACTTTCTTTCTTTCTTTCTTTCTTTTAGTTATTAAGCACTTTTACACAATTTGTCATTGAACAAAGTGCTGTACAAACACAATCAATCTGTTACAAAACGGGTCTGTAGCCTTTCTGTCCATTCACCACCAGGTGTCACACTCCCACTTCATGGCTCCCTCCGTTACACAATCATAACAACATACATCATTAACACCACATAAAATAACAATGAATTAAAATAAACCCCTCAGTTTGATAAACCTACAAATATAACTACTATACCCCATTAAATGCTAGAGCTAGGAGGTATTCTTTAAGCTTATGTTTAAAAACAGTAAATGTACGTTCCAATCTGATAGAAAGGAGTAGATCATTCCAGCGTTTTGGAGCAATCGCTACAAAAGCTCGATATCCACTTCTCCGCTTTGTTCTTGGAGTCGTTAAAACCAGCTGGTCAGCTGACCTCAAGGACCGTTTTGGTTCATATTTCTTAATAAGATTTACCAGGTACAATGGCGCCATACCATGCAGTGATTTATGAACAAAAATTAAAATTTTAAAATTTATTCTGTATTCAATTGGTAGCCAATTTAAAGAGCTCAATACTGGGGTAATGTGGTCTCTCTTACGAGTACCTGTCAAAAGTGACGCGGTGGCGTTTTGTAAGCTAATTGTAAGCGATTAATCAGTGTTTTATTTATGCCGATATATAAGGCATTGCAATAATCTAGTCTTGTAAATATAAATGCATGAATGAGCTTTTCGAGATCACGAGTGGACATAAATGGTTTCACTTTCGCTATTAATTTCAAATGATAGAAACAAGACTTAACGACAGAATAAATCTGTCTCTCAAACCTGAGATCACTATCAAAAAGAACACCTAAATTTCGGACTAATGGCTTACAAAAGGGAGCTAAATCACCCAGATCATCCAGATTATTTTGAACTCCAAACCACACAACTTCAGTTTTCTCTTCATTTAGTTTTAAAACATTTAAAGATAACCATGACTTAATGTTATGTATACAATTTCGCAACAACTCTATTTGGTTTGCAAATTTGCATATCATCTGCATAAAAATGAAAGGGTATTCCATACTTGCTAAAAAATGACAAAATTGGGCCAAGAATGGACCCCTGTGGAACCCCAATAAGCAGAGAGGCAGGTTGTGAACTATCTCGACCAATATTTACCGAAAAGGTTCTATTTAAAAGAAAAGACTTAAACCATGCAAGCGCTGAACCTTGAATTCCTACTAACCCTAAATCTTAAAAATAATTGACTTATGGTCAGAAAAAGCTTAATCTGATATTTCAACATCAGCAATAGATAAACCATGAGTCAAAACTAGGTCTAAGATATGACCTTGAACATGAGTGGGTTTATGCACGTGTTGTATAAGATTGAAAGAATCGATTACATTAAAAAAATCTCTTACCAGTGGCTTTGTAGGACAACACACATGTATGTTAAAATCACCCACTAGTAACAATTTGTCATATTTCAGTACAATTTCACTTAAAAAATCAGTAAACTCACAAATAAAATCCTTGTTGTATGCAGGCGGTCGATATATTACAGCACATGCAACTTGATTAGTCAGAAACAACTGCAGTTCAAAACTTAGAAATGTGCCGGCAGATAATAGCTGACACGAGAAACTATTCTTAAACATAGATGCCAGACCTCCACCACGACTTGTGATGCGTGGAGTATTAAGAAAGCCACAGTCCTGAGGTAACAGATCCGTGAATGGACTTAAATTGTCAGGAATTAGCCACGTCTCAGACAACAATAGAAAGTCTAAGTTGCGTTCAGTAAAAAAGTTATTTAAAATAAATGTCTTATTTGATAATGAACGCACATTCATCACTGCAAATGTTAATTCAGTTGATACCTCATCTAGAAGTTCGGTGGTCGTTTGATGTGAAGTCTTGGGCATTGGCTAAGGATGCGGAGTTGTGCGCTGGTTAAAGTTCAGGTGGACAAAGACGTTTGGGTCACAGCTTGCGGCAAAACTTAACTAGAACACGGAACTCTCAATGGAAAGAAAAGACTTAAAGTAAAAGACAGAAGTGTAACGATCTCCTCATGTTTCCTTTAGAGGAGCAGCTGGCATGCAGGCCAGGCAGCGTTCAAAGAACGCTAACAGCGGTGTCATAACGCAGCGGCACTAAGCACAAAGATTAAGAGAGGGTAAGAGAGTAATTTGATGGTGTCTTGAGTTTTTAAACTCAGCTTTTGGACACATCCCAAATGGTGTCAAGTCCAATTAAAACATTGTATTAACTTGGGGTACTGTTCGTTTCTCAAAAGAAACATGCCGCTATTCCTAACAGGGAAACTCACGTTCAAAAGACAATATTGCACAGATGTACTTACCAATTGGTGATTTAACACGATGACTATACAGACTTGGGCCTGATTCAAACTAATTTACATGCGTCCCAAAACCAATTAATCAAAGTTAAAATTTTCTTGTACTAAATTAAATGAGGACGAGCCCCCAATTTGTTACAACCCGTGGCTCAACAAAACAAAAGAGGGACACACGGAAACATAAGGCTCAATTGAAAAATGCTTTATTCAACTTAAATGTAATTCACTAAAAAAGAAAGAAAAGAAACAACAAAAACATAATAAAATTCCTGAAGTCGTCAGAGTCAGTATGTCGCGCAAGGTGCCTGAGTGCAACATTGTAATGTAATGTTGGTGCACTAACCAAGCGCTAACCCAAAGTTTAACCCTCCTGTTATCCTTGGGGTCAATTTGACCCCATTTAATGTTTAACGTATGTACATATATAATTGACTTTTTTTTTTTGCTTCAGATTGAATGACTTTTCCTAATTTAATGGGGAAAACTTGGTAAACATAAAACTAACATGATATTATTTGTTCAATGCCCTGTACACATTTTTGTTACATCGGTGTTCTTTGGGGTCAATTTGACCCCAGGTTCTTTTAGCTGTATAAAACATAAGAAATATAAAAAATTTACACACATTTGTTTTGGGTGATATTGAGGTCACTATAACATGCTATGATTTTATAATATGCACTATAATTTTATATGTTAAGTATAATAAAAATAAAAATTAAACTAACACAACCATACCTGTAGTATTGCGAGAACCACTGTCAGTTGAATTGCTCTCTCAATCGAAAATGGCCTCGACGCAAAGGTTTTCTGTCAGTGAGATTTTGTCACAGGTGTTTGACAGTGAAAGTTGGGGGGTGTTTCAGAGTGTTGTTAAGTAGTCAACAAAGACATCAATTACCTGACACTAACCTTTTAGCAAAAAAATATCATATTCTAGAGGTTTTAAATTTGGGGTCAAATTGACCCCAGTGGGAAAAAGGTGTTAGCGGATTTTAGGGTAACAGGAGGGTTAAAACCCAACTCCCGTTTGCCTCGACTAAGGGAGCACTCGGAGCACAGCGGCAGGTGCATCTAATCTGCAGATTGCCCCAAGTAGAACCATCAATCACATCTCACAGGCTCAATGACGGGAGCTGTCACACTTGGCAAACCGATTGTTGCAGCAGCTGTCCTGGGTGGCTGGTCTCAGATGATCTTGGAGGTGAAGATGCTGGATGTGGAGGTCATGGGCTGGTGTGGTTACACGTGGTCTGCGGTTGGATGTACTGCAAAATTCTCAGAAATTCCTTTGGAGACAGCTTATGGTAGAGAAATTAACATTTAATTGACAGGCAACAGCTCTGGTGGACATTCCTTCAGTCAGCATGCCAATTGCATGCTCCCTCGACATCTGTGGCATTGTGCTGTGTGATAAAACTGCACACTTTAGAGTGACCTTTTATTGTGTGCAATAATCATGCTGTCTAATCAGGATCTTGGCATGCCACACCTGTGAGGTAGATGGATTATCTAGGCCAGGGGTGCCCAACCCTGTTCCTGGATATCTACTATTCTACAAAATTCAGCTCCAACCCTGATCAAACACACCTGAACCAGCTAATTAATCTCTTAGCTAGCACTTGATAATTACAGACAGCTGTGTTGGAGCAGCGCTGGAACTAAAGTCTGCAGGTAGGTAGATCTCCAGGAACAGGAATTCTCTCTCTTAATTTAGCTTAAAAATTCCTACATAGGAGTCTTAATTTAAAAGTGATTCAGGACCAATCTAAGAGCAACTATGAGCAAGGAAAAGACAAAAACTTTTATCTTAGTGTGGAGGCGGGGCTGACTCTGTTGCTAGCTGTGACAGCTGTATGAAGACTGATTAGTTGGTTGTCCTAGAAGGAAATTAAAGAGCAATTTTAAGTGGAGGCTCTATTATAAGCCTTCACTTTGAAATTATAGGTGTATTTTTTTCCTGTTTTACCATACACACACATTATATATATTTATATATTCTTTATTTTTTATTTACCATGCTGTTAATGTTGTACTTAACATATTTGGAAGGAAATTAACAGCAACACAATAAGGTAATTGTGTGTGTGATCTCTTTGCTTATAGAAGGTTGTAACAGACCCAAATAATCACTGCTGTTGTAACAAGCGGGACGACTGAGAGTGAGGATCCAAATGCAAGGCTTTATTAAAACAGAACGTGGTCGAACAGTCAGGGTCGAAAACACCAGCAAACAACAACAGCAAAGATAATCCAAGAGCGTAATCCAGTAAACAGGCGTAGGGTCAAAATCCAGGAGGGCAGTCCAAAGTAAACAAATGAAATGAAAACAAGAAACTAGGAACCTATGACTAAGACTGAGAAAACAAAACAGAACTATGGCTAGGGTTGGGAAAAACAACAAGGAAACTAGGAAATCTGGGAACAAGGAAAAACGCTCGGTAGAGTCTGCTGGAGCAAAACAATACTTCGCGGTGAGAGTGTGTGCTGAGCTGGCTTTTATGGCTGACAAACAGGAAGTAACCAGCGAAGCAGCAGAGGGAGCAGCAACAGTCAGTGAGGGGCAAGGCTCCCTCTGCTGGCCTGGTGTGACATAGCCCCCCCCCCCCCCCCAAGGAGCGGCTTCCAGACGCTCCAACAGAAACAACAGGAAGACACAGTCCAGGGGAGCAGGAGACTGAGGCAGAACTGGTTGGGCAAAGGCCCTCCAGAGCAGAGCAGGAGATTCATGAGCCCTCCAGGGCGGAGCTGGAGGCGCAGGAGGCGCAGGAGCCCTCCAGGGCGGAGCAGGAGGCGCAGAGGCCCTCCAGGGCAGAGCAGGAGGCGCAGAGGCCCTCCAGGGCGGAACAAGCAGCCACGTCATGGACTGGGATCTGGGGAGAGCAGGGACAGAGGAGGCAGATAGAGCAGGGACAGAGGAGGCAGATAGAGCAGGGACAGAGGAGGCAGACAGAGCAGGGGAAGAAATAGAGAGTTCAGGGGAGAACGCTGCCTCCATAACCGTGACAAGGTGGACAGGGACTTCCATAGCCGTAACAGGGCTGAGCGTGAAGCCTTGGCGGAGCGGCGGGCAAAGCGTGAAGCCTTGGCGGCGCGGGCAGAGCGTGAAGCCTTGGCGGCGCGGGCAGAGCGTGAAGCCTTGGCGGCGCTGGCAGGGCGAGGAGTTCCGCTATGCACGCCTCCTCCGAAAGAGGTATAGGCGCAGCGGACACGTGGACAGATGAGGCCTCCAGAGCAGACTCGTTGACAGAGTTATGGATAGATGAGGCCTCTGGGACGCAGTGTGCAGCCCACACACTCAAAATGGCGATTGCCATCACAGGTAACGCAGTCAGCAATGGGATGCCCACCAGGTTGGAAGATGAGAGGCTTGCTTGGCTTGGGAGTGAGGGCTCTACGTGGCTTGCGAGCGACGGCTCTGCGTGGCTTGAAAGCGAAGGCTCTGGACGCTCAGGCAAGACGTGACTTGGTTCTGGACGCTTGGACGAGACGTGACTTGGCTCTGGACGTTCGGGCGAGACGTGACTTGGTTCTGAGGGAACAGCTTTGGCTTGACTCGGCTCGGAGGGAACTGCTGAGACATGACTAGACGTTGAAGGAGCGGCTGTTTGACTAGACTCAGGAAGAGCTGCTTGACGTGACTCAGGAAGTGAAGTTGCTTGACTTGACTCAGGAAGTGAAGTTGCTTGACTTGACTCAGGAAGTGAAGTTGTGCTTGACTTGACTCAGGAAGTGAAGTTGTGCTTGACTTGACTCAGGAAGTGAAGTTGTGTTTGACTTGACTCAGGAAGTGAAGTTGTGCTTGACTTGACTCAGGAAGTGAAGTTGTGCTTGACTTGACTCAGGAAGTGAAGTTGTGCTTGACTTGACTCAGGAAGTGGAATTGCTTGACTTGGTTCGGGGAGTGCTGCTTGACTTGACTCAGGAGGAACAGCAGCTGTGACGTGACTTGATTTGACAGGAACAGCTGCAATGATGTGACTTGACTTTGTAGAAACAGCAGTTGTGACATGACTTGACCTTGCAGGAACAGCAGCAGTAACTCGACTTGACTTGACAGGATCAGCAGCTGTGACGTGACTTGACTTGACAGGAACAGCAGCTGTGACGTGACTTGACAGGAACAGCAGCTATAACTTGACTTGACTTGACAGGAACAGTAGCTGTAATGTGACTTGACTGTACAGGAGCAGCAGACATGACATGAACAGGCTGTGGCTTGGCTGATGTGATACTGGCGAACGCTGGCTTGGCAGACGTGACGTTAGTAGTCGCTGGCTTGGCTGACGTGGTGTTAGCAGATGCTGGCTTGGCTGACGTAGTGTTAGCAGGTGCTGGCTTGGCTGACGTGGCTTTAGCAAATGCTGGCTTGGCTGACGTGGAGTTAACGGACACTGGCTTGGCTGACGTAGCATTAGCAGGCGCTGGCTTGGCTGATGTTGTGATGTAAGGTGGCCGAGACTTGACAGACATAGCGTGATCTGGTTCTGGAGCAGCAGACTCAGTGTAGGCTGGTGCTGGCATCAGGATTATGGCTTGGCGTGAGTCTGGCATGGCGGCCATCTTTGCGACAGGCTCTGGTCGGGCGGCCATCTTGTGCAGTAGCTCTGGCGTGGCAGCCATCTTGGCGACAGGCTCTGGCGTGGCGGCCATCTTGTGCAGTAGCTCTGGCGTGGAATTCAGGAACGGAGGCCATCTTGTAAACAGGCTTTGGGATGGTGGCCATCTTGTGAACAGACTCGGGGATGGCGGCCATCTTGTGAACGGGCTTTAGGGGGGCGGACATCTTGTGAGAGAACTTGGGCGGGGTAGTCTTTTTGTGAGCTGGGTCCGATAGGGCGGCCATCTTGAAAACAGACTCAGGAAGGACAGTCATCTTGTGAACAGGTTCTGGAAAGGCAGCCATCTTGTGAACAGGCTCAGGAAAGGCAGCCATCTTATGAACAGGCTTTGAGATGGTGGCCATCTTGAAAACAGACTCAGGAAGGACAGTCATCTTGTGAACAGGTTCTGGAAAGGCAGCCATCTTGTGAACAGGCTCAGGAAAGGCAGCCATCTTGTGAACAGGCTTTGAAATGGCGGCCATCTTGTGAACAGGCTTTGGGATGGCAGCCATCTTGTGCTGTAGCTCTAGGTTGGCAGACATCTTGTGCTGAGGCTCTGGGCTAGCAGATATCTTGTGCCGTGGCTCGGAGCTAGCAGATATCTTGTGCCGTGGCTCGGAGCTAGCAGACATCTTGTGCGGAGGCTCTAGGCTGGCAGACATCTTGTGCTGAGGCTCTGAGCTAGCAGACATCTTGTGCTGAGGCCCTTCTAGTACTCCCACAGTGTACGGAGATCCACAATGCAACAACACAAAGTCAATAAACTGTGTGAGGCTCCAACTAGGGTCCTCATCGGGTAAATTGTCACCGATATCTGCGTCCAATCCACTCCAGAAACATTCCTTGATGATGGTTTCATTGCAAGGTTCCAGGTAACAATAAGCCATGAACTCCCTCACATAGTGCTCAATGGGACGGCCATTTTGAAAGATGGAGCAAAGCAGACTTACGGGGTTGGACAAACTTCCTGCTGAATCCATTCTTGGTGGGTTGTACTGCTGGTGGGTAAAGCCGCTGGATCCGGGTGTGGCGAAGTATTCTGTAACAAGCGGGACGACTGAGAGTGAGGATCCAAATGCAAGGCTTTATTAAAACAGATCATGGTCGAACAGTCAGGGTCGAAAACACCAGCAAACAACAACAGCAAAGATAATCCAAGAGCGTAATCCAGTAAACAGGCGTAGGGTCAAAATCCAGGAGGGCAGTCCAAAGTAAACAAATGAAATGAAAACAAGAAACTAGGAACCTATGAGTGAGAAAACAAAACAGAACTATGGCTAGGGCTCGGGAAAAACAACAAGGAAACTAGGAAAACCTGGGAACAAGGAAAAACGCTCAGTAGAGTCCGCTGGAGCAAAACAATACTTTGCGGTGAGAGTGTGTGCTGAGCTGGCTTTTATGGCTGACAAACAGGAAGTAACCAGCGAAGCAGCAGAGGGAGCAGCAACAGTCAGTGACGGGCAAGGCTCCCTCTGCTGGCCTGGTGTGACAGCTGTATAGTGGCATTTTTTCCAGTTGCCAAATATGTTAATGTAATTAATGCAGAGATTACTTCCATTTCTGGCACTATGGCATTTCTGCACCATGTCAGAGATGTTAGCATGTCTCTAATAAGATCGATCACAAACACGATCCCTGCACAATCTAATGTTCTCTTAATGTTTTGTCAGCTTTCTCCACTGCTAAAGAAACTCTTAAGCTTCTTAAAGGTCCTCGTCCGTATTCCTAACAATTTTGGACATTGAAGGGTTACTCCCAAAATGAAAATGTTGTCATTAATCACTTACCCCCATGCCATTTCAAACCCGTAAAAGCTTATTTTGTCTTTGGAACACAATTTAAGATATTTTGGATGAAAACCAGGAGTTTTTTAACTGTGCCATTGACTGCCAAGTAAATACCACTGTGAAGACCCAGAAAAGTATGAAAGGTGTTGTCAAAATAGTCCATCTACCATCAGTGGTTCAATATGTGACGAGAATACTTTTTGTATGCATAGAAAATAAAAATAACAAATTTATTCAACAATTCGTCTCCTCCCATAACCGTAGCGCCATTTCGGAGAATATCAGCTGAACTCTGAATATCCGTCAGACACTATTTGAATTTCAACCACGACTGACTTCTATGGTCAGATGAAGCTTAAAAAAGAGCTTTTTGGCAGCAAACCCATCAGATGCGTCTGGTAAACAAACAGGGACAAAAAGTACCCCATGCCCACAGTTAAATATACTGCTGGATCTTTAATGTTGTGGGCTTATTTTTCTGCCAGAGGTTCTTGACATCTTGTTCAGATACATGCCATGATGGATTCTAGCAAATACCAGCAGATAAAAAATCTAAATTTGTATGAGAAGAAGATGGTGGCGTGAGAAGTCATAACGTTTTCTGCTCCACACATTACTTATTACTTGCAGCTTATTTAGCACTTATTGAGTGACACAGTTTGAGAATACTGTTTGGTAAAACCTTGGTAAAACAACATGCTGAGAAACAATACTAAAAAAAACGCTGATATAGCAAGAACAGAAACTGAAAGATGTGGAAGAATCCCTTACCGACGTAGATTGCTGTGTCACGACTCTATAGTCTACGTGCTCAGCGTTGTCAAAAGATAACAAAATACTGAGGGCCAAACTAGATGATTTGGAAAATCGGTCCAGGAGGAACAACATCTATGTGATTGGCATCCCCGAATGCTCTGAGGGATCTCATCCTTCTGCATTTATTGAAACACGGTTACTCAAGGTATTCGGGGAGCAAAGCTTTGCCAAAAAGCCTGAGGTGGACAGGGCTCACCGTACCCTAGCACCCCATCGAAATCTAATCAAGCCCCCAGACCGTTCATCGTTCAAATGCATCACTACCAGATGAGGAAACTGATTCTCCATCTGGCAAGGGAAAAGGGACAGATGTTATACAAAGGAGGGCGTATACACTTCTACCCAGATGTCAGCACCGAGGTCGCGAAGCGGAGAGCGGCCTTTAATAAAGTTAAGGCCCAACTGAGAGGAGCAGGCATTGAATTCAGCTTGCTTTTTCCTGCACGCCTACGGATCAATTATGATGGAACAAGACATTTTTTTGACTGTCATCAATGGGCTCTGGAATTTGTGAAGGGAATTAACATGTCCAAGTTTAATAAATGTGACGTTAATTTCATAACATGAAACGTGAAAGGCATAAACAATGTTTTTAATAATAATTAAACTTAGGCGGAGTTGGAAAGGACATGTTTTCATTCGAGCTTTAATGCAAAAGGCAGAGGTACGGCTAATCTCATCAAGAAAAACATTTCTCTCACTAGTGAAAAGTGTATTAGTCACTCCTGTGGTCGCTATGTGATTGTTTATAACTTGCTGTCAAATTCACATGAAGAGAAGAGGTTGTTAAAAACTTGGCATACATTTAATAAATTTGGGGATAAAGCCAGTAAATTACTGGCTTTCCAATCTCGTCTATTAAATAATTCAAAGACAATAACTTATATTAAAGCCCCATCTAGATCTATGGCATATACTTTTCAAGATATTAATAAAAGCTTTGTCCATTTTCACTCTTTCCTATACACGTCAGAGTATCCTAATGATCCTGCGATTTTAGACGTATTGGGGCTACTTCTTGTAGCATTTTATAATGAGTCCTTCTATACAGTAACTCTTCCCTCAACACTCATGCAGGCCTCAATCTCCTTTCTGCCAAAATAAGGCAAAGATCCTACTTTGTGTGAATCATATAGGCCAATTTCGCTTCTGAATGTGGATTGTTAATGTGAATGTTATCTAAAATGATCACATTTATTCAAGATCGTAACCCCTTTAATAATTTGCGATATCTATATAATGTAATATATACAAATTCTTCCCCAAGCGAACATGAAGCAGTAATATCTCTTGGCGCTGAAAAGGCGTTACACTCTTAAACAGTTTGAATTTCTGGCAGAATTAATTTCATGGGTCAAATTGTTATATGTCTTTAGTGTGCACAAACAATGTATAATCTGAATATTTCCCTTTACACCAGGGCACCAGGCAAGGGTGCCCTCTCTCTCCTTTGTTATTTGCTATATCAATTGAACCATTGGGTGCTGCACTCGGCCAATCCTCTGACTTTAAAGGTATCATACGACATGGTATAGAGAATAAAATTTCATTATATGTGGATGATGTTTTGCTTTATGTATCAAGCCCAACCTCCTCAATACCTCAAATTATTTAATTACTAAAGGAGCATTTTTTCTGGATATAAGCTAAACATGAATAAAAGTGAGTTTTTCTCGATCACTCCAACCTCCCATAGAGGCTCTTCTTTTATCCTCTTCAGAGTAGTTTGTGATGGTTTCAAATACTTAGGTGTACAAGTCACTTTGTCATTTAATAACTTGTTTAAATCCAATTTTTGTCCACTATTGGATCGATGTAAAAAATACTTTGCGAAATGGTCCTTTCTGCCCTTGTCTTTAGCAGGCCATGCTAACCTAATTAAGATGTCTATTTTACCACAGTTTCTGTATTTATTTTTGAAAATACCCATTTTTATCAGGAATAATTTTTTTACTAAGCTGGATAGTCTAATTACCTCCTTTTTGTGGGGTAATAAGAGCACTCGCATTAGAAAGTCTTTTTACAGAGACTAAAATGTCAGGGAGGGATGGCACTACTTAGTTTTTTTTTATTTTATTACTGGGCAAGTAACATTCAGAAAATAATCTATTGGTTATCTAATGTAGATCCCCAAAATACCATTTTGTGGGTACAATTGGAACAATCATGCTCTAATTTCAAACTTGGCTCCCTAGTTTGCGCTTCACTCCCTCTGGTGGAAAAAAATTGTCTCCTTCCCTAATCCTGTATTGACTTTGGGTCCTATTGTCTCTAACTCTTGTAAACCAGCGTTTGCCGTCAGGAGGGGAGTTGGATAATGCCTGTGTGTGTAAATGTTAAATAAAACATATATTAATATAAAGAAATATATAAATAGATACAGGGTGAGAATTCACTCAATGCTAAATGCCACACGTAGTCACGATGTTAATAAAATATTATATTTGCATATTTTATTATATATTAGATATTAACCTTGTGATATTAAGAGTCATAAATTGAAGTGAGTGACAGCTTTTTAGTAACTATATGGAAGTACTATTTGCTCGCTTTTTAGGCCAGAATCAATTCAGAAATTAAAAAGTTTAGCTTTACGTGCTGCTAATAGGACCAATAGCCAAAAACGTGGCGCAGCAAGCCATTCATCTGATGTCTATGTTAAGACACGGGAGGACACAGCCTCGACACGAAGGTTGTAGAACCTAGCGAAGGTATTAGGTGTCTCCCAACCCGCAGCTCTACAGATATCTGCTAGCGAGGCGCCATCAGCCAACGCATAGAATGAGGCAACACTCCGTGTGGAGTGGGCACGAACACCTAAGGGGCATGGCTCTCCCTGGTTTTGATATGACAGGAAGATGACATCTACCACCCAATGGGCCAAACTCTGTTTGAGACAGCATTCCCTTTCTGCTGACCTCCAAAGCAGACAAAGAGCTGCTCGGTGCATCTAAAGTGCTGAGTGCGGTCCACGTATATACGCAGGGCGCGAAGTGGGCACAGTAGCGCAGAGGCCGGGTCTGCCTCCTCCAGGGGCAGAGCTTGCAGTTTCACCACCTGATCGTGGAAAGGCGTGGTGGGAACCTTGGGCACATACCCGGGCGGGGGTCTCAAAATGACGTGAAAATCGCCGGGCCCGAATTCCAGGCATGTTTCGTCGACAGAGAATTCTTGTAGGTCCCCTACCCTCTTGATGGAGGCCAACTCGCATGTTTTAGCTCAACTGATGCGAGTGGCTCAAATGGGGCCTCCTGTAGGCCCTGAAGGGCGACAGAGAGGTCCCAAGAGGGTACGAGGTGCGGTCTGGGGGGATTAACCCTTCTCGCACCTCTGAGGAATCTCACGATCAGTTGGTGCATACCGAGGGATGTTCTATCCACTGCTTTGTGATACGCTGCGATGGCAGCAACGTACACTTTGAGAGTCGAAGGGGACAGCCTGCGCTCCAACTTCTCCTGCAGGAAGGAAAGCACTACTGCAATCGGACATCTCTGTGGATCCTCTCCACGAGAGGAGCACCAGTCAATGAACAGACCCCATCTCAGTGCATAGGCCTGCCTTGTAGAGGAAGCTCTAGACTGAGTGATAGTGTCTATCACGCCCTGTGACGTGCAGGTTCCACAGGTCGGGGCGCGGGTGCCAAATTGTGCCCATCCCCTGAGAAAGAAGCGAGGGAAATGAGGTCTGGAAACCAGGTCCGGGTGGGCCAGTATGGCGCAACTAGCAGAACCTGCACCTCATCCTCCCTGATCTTGCACAGAATCTGTGCAAGGAGGCTCTCTGGGGGACTCAATCGTGTAACCAGCGCTGAAGCGGTCTCATATTTTAGGTTTAGGTTTATTTGTTTAGCACATATTTAGTACAAGTACAGATCTGTGTAAGGAGGGAACGAAGCCACTCTAGGCTTGTACAGAGTTCCACTCCTATTCACATTAAGTCATGACATGCAGGCTGAACACTCAATGAAAACAAACAACAAACGAAACAAAGCAAGAGTATAAACAGAAAAAAAAAACAATACCAAACATCAAATTCAATAACAAAAAAAGATAATCAATCCAGATAAAATGCAGAAAGAGCAATCAACCAACGATAAGAAGGATTGATAATACCTAGAAAGGAATACATAAAGGCTTCGGGCTGGCAATAGAAATCTCTTTAAATGCCTTTTGAAAGCAGAATAAGAGGACATTGATCGCAAAGATGAACTTAATTAACTCCAGAGCTTAGGACCTCTAAAATAAATATTAAATTGATGTCTTACAGTTTGCGTGTAAGGTAAGAGTAAGGTGTTGTTGCTGTGTCTAGTTTGATATGAGTGCACATGTGAGGTGGGAATGAACAAATTCTGAAAGGTGTCTGGAAGATCTTGTTTCCTATGTGTAAACTTATGCATAAGTAGACATATTTGATAAATATTTACCTTGTCAATAGGAAGAACTTTGAATTTATTATAAAGGGGTGCTGAGGGTGCATATCTATTTGAATGAGAAATACATTTAAGATATTTCTTCTGTATGACTGTTAATTTCTTCAGGTAAGTGGGATAGGTAGCTGCCCAGACAATGTTGCAATAATTAATGAATGGGAACAAAAAACTATAATATAAGGTTAAATAAGCTGAGGAGTGAATTAAAGGACAAACCTTCCTCAATATACCCAGCATTTTAGCAGACCTCTTAGATACGAAGTTGATATGGTCAGACCATTTAAGACCACTATCAATAATGACTCCTAAAAATTTAGTATGCTGAACCAATTCGATTTGAGTATTATTAATAATTTTTTTTAGATAATTCTATTGGGTAATGTTTGTTAGTATCACAAAAATCATAAAGTATTTTTTTTTTATATTGAGGGTAAGTTGAGGGTAAGTTTGTTTCATTGAAACCATTCCACAATTCCTCATTGACAGTTTTGATTAAAATATTAAAGTCTTGGTGAGAAGCTACAAGTGTCACACTCAGAGATTGGCAGAGACAGAAACAGATGTAATAGTAAAAGGTGGATTTATTGAACAATATGAAATGTTTGCAAAGAAGCATAAGGCAGGATTAAAGTCTTAACTGAATAGTCCTCTTGTAAACAGGTGATGGAGTCCGGAGAGCAAACAGGTCTGCAGAGAGAAACAGCTGTGGGGTCTGGAGTGACGGGAGGCATGTGAACCGTAGACCAGACAACGTGAGAATGAAACAGTCCAGGTATATATAGGGCGTGCTAATGAGGATCAGGTGAGTAATTAGAACTCAGGTGAGTTGGAGCGGATGGGTGGAGCTTCAGAGGGTGTGTTCTGGGACGTGTGCTGAGGTGAATGCCTGACATTACCCCCTCCTCCAGGGGCGGCTCCCGACGCCCCTCTACGACGCCGAGGACGACCACGACCACGAGGGGCAGGACGATCTGGGTGGCGTTGATGGAAGTCGGTGAGAAGTTGGGGATCAAGTACGTCATCTCTGACCACCCAAGATCTCTCCTCCGGGCCGTACCCCTCCCAGTCGATAAGATATTCCAGACGGCCTCCTCGACGTCGGGAATCCAGGATCTCATGGACGGAGTACACAGATGGTTGATCCAGGATTTCAGGAGGAGGAGGTCCAGCTTCAGCTCTATCGGTGTCTGTGGCAGAGGGAAAATGTGGTTTAAGGAGTGAAACGTGGAAAGTGGGGTGAATTCTGTACCTGGGTGGGAGCTGAAGCTGGTATGTCACATCGTTGATCTGCCTCAGGATCGTGAACGGACCGATGTAGTGGGGACTCAGCTTCCGACAAGGCAGCCTCAGCCGGATGTCCTTGGTGGAGAGCCATACCTTGTCTCCAGGTTGGTACTGTGGAGCGGCTCTCCTACGGGCATCGGCAAAGTCCTTATGCCTTCGGATGGCTCTTTGAAGGTGGCGATGGGCTGAGTCCCACACTCTCTCACTCTCTCGAAACCAGTAGTCAACAGCTGGAACGTTGGTGGGTTCCTCCGTCCAGGGAAACAGCGGAGGCTGAAAACCGAGTACGCACTGAAATGGTGTTAGTCCTGTAGTATCCTGGCGGAGAGAATTCTGTGCGTACTCGGCCCACGGGAGGAACCTGCTCCAGCTGTGTTGGTCCCCGGAACAGTATGACCGTAGGTAGCGTCCAAGCTCCTGGATCTTCCTCTCAGTCTGGCCGTTGGTCTGCGGGTGGTATCCTGAAGAGAGATTGACAGATATTCCCAGTGACTTAAAGAAAGCTTTCCAAACATGAGATACAAACTGTGGACCCCGGTCCGAAACGATCTCCTCGGGGAGTCCGAAGTGGCGGAAGACGTGTTGGAATAGGAGCTCGGCGGTGTCCATACCCGTAGGTAGTCCCCGCAGAGGTATTAGCTTGCAGGACTTGGAGAACCTATCCACTATCACCAGCACGCAGGTGTACCCCTCCGAGTTGGGGAGATCGGTCACGAAGTCCACCCCGAGGTGGGACCAGGGTCTTTGCGGGATGGGAAGTGGTACGAGCTTTCCTGTGGGTAAATTTCGAGGAGTATTAGATGTGGCACAGACTGAGCAGCTTTGGACGTACCTGATGACATCTTGGGTCATACTGGACCACCAGTAACGAGATTGAAGGAGTGAGAGGGTCCTTCTGCTACCTGGATGTCCAGAGCCCGGAGACTGATGAACTGTGTCCAGAAGGTGTTGACGTTGGGAGCTGGGTACGTAGATCTTACCTTCTGGACACTCCGGCGGAGCTGGCTCCTGGAGAGTGGCTTGTTGGATCCAGGTGTCAATATCCCACTGGATGGGGCTAAGGAACAGGTGAGAGGGGATGATGGGTTCCGGATCGGTGGAGGATTCAATGGAGAATTGTCTAGATAGCGCATCAGCAGGTATGTTCTTGGAACCGGGACGGTAGGTAATTTTCTATTGTAATCTCGTGAAGAATAATGCCCATCGAGCTTGTCGGGGGTTTAAACGTTTGGCCTCACGGAGATACTGAAGATTCTTGTGGTCAGTGATGATCAGAAATGGATGTTTAGCCCCTTCCAGCCAGTGTCGCCACTCCTCCAGGGCCAATTTGATGGCGAGCAACTCTCGGTTACCGATGTCGTAGTTCTGCTCCGCCGGAGACAGCTTCTTGGAGAAATATGCACAGGGATGGAGGAGAGTGGAATCTTCGGCTGCTTGAGACAACACCGCTCCAACGCCCACAGTGGACGCATCGACTTCTACCACGAAGGGGAGTTCTGGATTGGGATGGCGTAACAGGGGAGCGGTGCTGAAGATGTTCTTGAGCTTCTGAAAGGCTTCGTGGGCAGAGACGTTCCAGCAGAGATGTTTGGGTTGGCCACGTAGGAGGGAGGTCATGGGTGCTGTGATGGAACTGTAATCTTGAATGAACCTTCGGTAGAAGTTGGTGAATCCTAAAAACCTTTGCAGTTCCTTCACGGTAGTGGGTTGAGGCCAGTTCAGGATAGCAAGAATCTTCCCTTGATCCATCTGCACACCCTCGGGGCTGATGTTGTAGCCCAGGAACTGCACTGAGGTTTGGTGGAACTCACATTTTTCCAGCTTCAGATAGAGATGGTGCTGACGCAAGACTTGAAGGACCTGACGGACGTGCTGGCGATGTTCTGCCTCGTTCCGGGAGTAAATCAGAATGTCGTCAATGTAGACCACGACAAACCGGTGGAGGAACTCCCGGAACACCTCGTTCATAAACGTTTGGAAGACAGAGGGACTGATGGATAAACCATACGGCATAACGAGGTATTCATAATGGCCAGTAGGTGTTATAAAGGCTGTCTTCCACTCGTCTCCCTCACGAATACGAACGAGGTTGTATGCACTCCGCAGGTCCAGCTTGGTAAAAATGTGAGCACCACGGAGCTCCTCGAGGGTGGCAGGGACAAGTGGAAGAGGATATGGCTGTTGGATGAGTTGTGAGTTGAGTTGTCGGTAGTCGATACATGGGCGGAGACCTCCATCCTTCTTACCCACGAAGAAGAAGCTGGAAGCAGCCGGAGATGTAGATGGTCGGATGAATCCTTGAGCAAGTGCTTCCCTGATGTACTCCTCCATCGCCTGGCGCTCCGGGTTGGACAGGGGATAGATTCGGCCCTTGGGGAGTTGGGCTCCAGGTAGCAGATCGATGGCGCAGTCCCATGGCCGGTGTGGAGGAAGATGGGTGGCAGCTTGCTTGTTGAATACATCCTGGTAGTCCAAATACTCCGCTGGGACCTCCGTGGTGTCAGGAACATCGGGACTTTCAATCTTCGTGGAAGCGATAGTAACAGGGGAAGTGGAAGATTGTGGTAAGTCAGAAATACAGTTCTCCAAACAGTGCTTACTCCATTCAATGATGTCACAAGGATCCCAGCGGAGTTTAGGATGATGGAGATGTAGCCAGGGACGGCCCAGGATGATATCCACGGTGGAATGCTCCAGTACCAGAAATTTTATCCTTTCCTGATGAAACAATCCGATCTGTAGGGTGATGGTGGGTGATGCATGACGAATCCGCCCACGCCCGAGTGGTTTTCCCTGAATAGTCTTTACTGAAAATTCCGGATGACGTTGTGGCTGGAGATGAAGGAGATCTAGACATTCTTTCGCGATGAAGTTGCCTGAGGCACCTGAGTCAATTAAAGCAGAGAGAGAGAGAGTACGTTCAGCAGTATGGACGGTTACCGGAATTAGTGTCAGTTGGGCTGTATTTATTTCAGCATGAAAAGTACTCACCACTGGGCGTGGGGGTCGAACTGGGCAGTTTCGTAGGAGATGTCCGGCGTTACCACAATACAAGCAGAGACCTGAGGTTATTCTGCGATGACGTTCCGTGCGAGATAGACGAGATGAGTCGATTTCCATTGGTTCTGGTACTGGAGCTGAAGCTGCCACCATAGCGGACTGAGGAGCGGTTAGAGGGGGCTGGCAGGCGGCTAGTCGCTGGGACACCCGGGTGGTACGTTGTAGAAAGGTCTCCAACCCGATGGAATCATCGTACAGCGCCATAGCTGCACGAATATCTGGTTGGAGACCTTGGCGATAGGCACCCAGCAGTGCGATCTCATTCCATCCACTAGCCGCCGCCAGCGTACGGAAGTGAAGCGTGTAATCATTGACCGAAGAAGAACCTTGTTGAAGCCGGAACAGCTGATCTGAGACGGTGAGTTCGCTGGTGGTTGTGCTGAAAACATCCCTGAAATGACTTGTGAATTGTTCAAATGAGTTGATGATGGGATTATTGGCATTCCAGATAGCTTTGGCCCATTGAAGAGCTTTACCAGTTAGCAAGGAAATGATAAATGCTACCTTGGCGTTCTCCGACGTGAACTGTTGTGGTTGCATCTGGATGTAGAGTTCGACTTGAAGCAGAAAACCGCTACACTCAGCCGCTTCTCCAGCATACTGTGATGGTATGGCCATGGGACTTCCTGAGGCAGATGGCGGCGCGGGAGGTGGTGTGATTACCGCTCTGATGGCATTCACGAGCTCAGCGAATTGGTTGGGTGCGGCGGCTTCTTCGGTGCTCATTTCGGTGTAGGTCTGGTCTTCTGTCACACTCAGAGATTGGCAGAGACAGAAACAGATGTAATAGTAAAAGGTGGATTTATTGAACAATATGAAATGTTTGCAAAGAAGCATAAGGCAGGATTAAAGTCTTAACTGAATAGTCCTCTTGTAAACAGGTGATGGAGTCCGGAGAGCAAACAGGTCTGCAGAGAGAAACAGCTGTGGGGTCTGGAGTGACGGGAGGCATGTGAACCGTAGACCAGACAACGTGAGAATGAAACAGTCCAGGTATATATAGGGCGTCCTAATGAGGATCAGGTGAGTAATTAGAACTCAGGTGAGTTGGAGCGGATGGGTGGAGCTTCAGAGGGTGTGTTCTGGGACGTGTGCTGAGGTGAATGCCTGACAACAAGGTTTGTATCATCTGCAAATAGTACTGGGAGGAGGTTGGTACATGTCTTGGCCATATAAATTAAAAATAGAAGAGGCCCCAAAATTGATCCTTGAGGAACACCAATCATAATTTGTGACCTCATGGAGGTATAACCTTCCAGGTATACATATTGCTCCCTCTTAGCTAAGTAGCTTCTAAACCATCTCAGGGCAGCATCCTCCACTCCGTATCTGCCGAGTTTGGCAATCAAAATATTGTGACTGACCGTATCGAATGCCTTACTTTTTTCAAAATACACGGGAGAATTGATATTGGCCTATAATTGTTAAATTCCTTGGAGTCACCAGTCTTGAAAATTTGTATAACTTTAGCAATTTTCAAATCCTGAGGGACAATTCCAGTTTTAAGAGACAGTGAGAGAATATGAGTTAGAGGTTTAATGATATAGTCAATTGAGTAACACTTTACAATAAGGGTACATGAATAATCATGTACTAATGCCTAAATTAATACTTAATTCATCACCTACTAATGATTATTCAAGGAATTAACTAATTATGAACTAACAAAGGGCTATCCTTAACTACAACTGGAGTCATACAGATTCATGGATGAATAACGGCAGCCTTAACTAAATGTTAGTACATGTTTGATAGTTAATGCATTAATTAACATTTATGGGTAAACTAAATCTTTAGGAAAGAATGAGAAATACTTTGGCTTTGAAATTAATTTAAGTTATTTAATACTATCATAATTTGAGCATTTGACATCTTCAGCTTTGTCTTAAACATTATTGGGTGTCAAAGGATTAGTTGATCCTCTTCATCAAGTGTGGAAAATACTAAATACACTAATGCCTGATCTTGTCTGTTTTATGTTCTCCTCTTTCCCTTTAAACTCACCCTATTGATTTATACACAGAATGATTAAAAATAAAAACCCAAAACCCACTAAGAACATTTGTAGAACAATTCCTAAAGAAATGCTCAAACTAGAAAGAGTTCACTCTCCATCCAGACAGAGCCGTGCAGATCCTGCACCTCCGCTCTCTGACTTCTTGAAAATCCACACGGCATCTTGGCACAGCATAACCAGGCTGATACTCACTGTGTTAGTACATGTGTATTTGATAGGAAGTATATCATAAATCATGAGCTGAGTTTAGTGAGTAGTTAACAGTGAATTCATTATGATTAGGCCCTCTCAAGTAAAGTCATGTCAAAATCAACCTTAACTAGCCATTAGTTAATGTTAGTGCATGGGTAGTTAAGAGTGAATTCATTATGATTGGGCCCTCTCAAGTAAAGTCATGTCAAAATCAACCTTAACTAGCCATTAGTTAATGTTAGTGCATGGGTAGTTAAGAGTGAATTCATTATGATTGGGCCCTCTCAAGTAAAGTCATGTCAAAATCAACCTTAACTAGCCATTAGTTAATGTTAGTGCATGGGTAGTTAAGAGTGAATTCATTATGATTGGACCCTCTCAAGTAAAGTCATGTCAAAATCAACCTTAACTAGCCATTAGTTAATGTTAGTGCAATGGGTAGTTAAGAGTGAATTCATTATGATTGGGCAATCTCAAGTAAAGTCATGTCAAAATCAACATAAACAAGCCATTAGTTAATGTTAGTGCATGGGTAGTAAATAATGAGTTAGTAATGAAGTGACACATTAACAAATCATCAAATTACATACCAAATTCAATTTTTATTTGTCACATACACAGTCATACACAGTATCATATAAAATGAAATGCTTATATGACTGCTAAAAACCCATACATTTTATAAGGAAGTTTCAGTATAGAATGAAAAATAAGATAATTAAACAAATTAGAATATAATAAGATTAACTTTATAGTTGTAAAAAGAAATTTGCATTATGTACAAATATACAATAAAAAAATAAACGTAAAATATTAGAAATAGGAATAGACTATACTAAATATTTAAAAAAAATGAAATGTGCAATTATGGGCAAGACAATGTGCAGATGAATAAATATTAAACATTAAACATGCAGTAAGAGTGTCCTCCTTGTTCATTTACACCACCAGTTGTTACGGAAGCAGACCAAACAAGAGAGGTAAGTGATAGACGTTGGTGACAGACGAACAGGCTTATGGCTGACCACAGCTGACTGGAACAGAGAACAGACTTCGTACTGGAATAGATGAGACAACAGGTAAGTTTCAACAGGTAAATAGCGAGGTAAGTATGTCTTTGAGGTTTGTGAACTCGACAGAGTAACACAATGAGTCCGCTTCGTGCAAACGAGCCCGGACACTGAGTGAGGTGTGTGGTGTGCTTATATGTGGTGCTGGTGATGGGTTTCAGGTGCGTCTGATCAGTAATCAGGTGACTGTGATCGTTGAGTGAGTGAGGGAGTAGAACCTGGCCAATCCGTGACATTACCCCCCTCCCCAGGGCCCGCTCCTGAGGGCCGAGGCCTCCGACGTCGTGGTGGTCTACCTCGTCCTCGAGGGGCTGGACATTCAGGATGGTTACGATGGAATTCCTCCATGAGGGTTGGATCTAGAACGTCAACTCTGGGTACCCACGACCTCTCCTCTGGACCGTAGCCTTCCCAGTCGACGAGATACTCCAGACTACCACCACGACGTCGGGACAGAAGGATTTCTCGGACCGAGTAGATGGATCCCTCTTCCAGGACCAAGGGGGGAGGGGGTTCCTCTTCCTGACCAGGTTCTGTGGAGGGAATCACAGGTGGGTGAAAGGGTTTTAGTAAAGAGACGTGAAATGTGGGGTGGATACGGTACTGTGGTGGTAATTGGAGTCTGTAGGTGACGGGGTTGACCTGTTCCACGATGGTGAAGGGGCCAACAAACCTGGGACTCAATTTCTTCGAGGGCAGGCGCAGACGGATGTCTCTTGTGGAGAGCCAGACTTTCTGCCCAGGAGTGTATGTGGGACCAGGAATCCTCTTCTTATCAGCAGTGGATTTGGTTCTGCGCACTGCCCTTTGAAGATGATGGTGAGCCTCGTCCCAGACTCTCTCGCTCTCCCGGAACCAGTAATCCACTGCGGGCACCTGTGATGGTTCGCCATTCCAGGGGAAGAGAGGTGGTTGGAAGCCGAGCACACACTGGAATGGCGTGAGTCCTGTGGTGGGTTGCCGCAGTGAATTTTGGGCGTATTCTGCCCAACCCAGGAACTGGTTCCAGGAGTCCTGGTGACCATGACAGAATGTCCGGAGGAACCGCCCCACCTCCTGGATTTTCCTCTCCGTCTGCCCGTTGGTCTCAGGGTGGTATCCAGAGGAGAGGCTAACGGTCACACCTAGGAGTTTGAGAAAAGACTTCCACACCCGTGAAATAAACTGTGGACCCCTGTCTGAGACGATGTCTTCCGGAATGCCATAGTACCTAAAGACTTTGTTGAAGAGCAGTTCGGCAGACTCTAGGGCTGTGGGAAGACCTTTCAGAGGTATCAGTCGGCAGAATTTTGAAAATCGATCAACTATAACAAAGATGCAGGTGTTACCGTCAGATGAGGGGAGATCTGTCATGAAGTCAACTCCCAGGTGTGACCAGGGGCGGTTCGGCACAGGCAAGGGATGGAGTTTCCCAGCAGGCAGATGACGTGGACTCTTGGACATTGCACACTCCTTACATCCCTGGACATACCTCCTCACATCCCTTGCCATGTGCGGCCACCAGAAGCGGTCCATCAGCAGCGAGAGAGTGTTGTTGGCCCCTGGATGTCCAGTGCCCAGAGAGGTATGTGTAGAATGGATTAGATCTACCCGCTGGGTCCTAGGGATGAATCTGCGACCAGGTGGACAGCCCGGCGGAGATCTGGGTTCCGGAGTGGCGACAGCTGGCGGGTTGGTCCATTCAATGGGTTGAACGATGATGTTTTCGGGGATTATGGTCGTGGGTGTGTCAGGCAAGTCGTGAGAATCATGGATGCGAGACAGAGCATCAGCTCGGGTATTCTTGGATCCTGGCCGGTAGGTTATGGTGAAGTTGAATCGGGAAAAGAACAGGGACCATCTTGCCTGACGGGGACAGAGCCGTTTGGCGTCTCGGAGGTACTGTAGGTTCTTGTGATCTGTTATCACCTGGAACGTGTGGTTGGATCCCTCTAGCCAATGTCGCCACTCCTCCAGAGCGAGCTTGATGGCAAGGAGCTCGCGGTTGCCGATGTCATAGTTCCTCTCCGCAGGGCTGAGCTTCCGGGAATAGTAGGCACATGGATGAAGCAATGGAGGAGTACCGTGATGTTGTGACAGAATCCCTCCCACGCCGGTAGTAGATGCGTCCACCTCTACCACGAAAGGGAGATCAGGGTCAGGATGGGTTAGAAGAGGTGCCTGTGTAAATGCTTCCTTGAGGTTATGGAAGGCTGCGGCCGAGTCAGGGTTCCAGAGTAGAGTTCGTGGTTTTCCTTTGAGTAGACTGGTAAGTGGAGCAGTGATGATGCTGTAGTTTTTGATAAACCGGCGGTAGAAATTGGCGAAACCTAAGAATCGTTGAAGCTCTTTGATAGTGGTGGGTTCTGGCCAGGATACAACTGCAGATACCTTCCTCTCGTCCATACGGACCCCCTTCTGGTCGATGACGTATCCAAGGAAGTGTACTGCTGATAGGTGAAATGAACATTTTTCCGCCTTGAGATACAGGTGATGATCCCGTAATCTTTGAAGGACCTCCGCAACGTGGAGGCGATGTTCGGCCTCACTCCGGGAGTAAATCAGGATATCGTCTATGTAGACAACGACAAAGTGGTGCAGAAACTCCCGGAGTACCTCGTGAATGAAGTTCTGAAATACGGAGGGGGCGTTGACCAAACCATAGGGCATGACCAAATACTCGTAGTGGCCAGTAGGGGTCACGAAGGCAGTCTTCCACTCGTCCCCCTCACGTATCCTCACGAGGTTGTACGCGCTGCGGAGGTCCAACTTCGTAAACACTCTGGCAGTGCGTAGTTGTTCGAGGGCCGCAGGGACGAGAGGAAGGGGATACCGGAACTTGATGGTGCCTCGATTGAGTATGCGGTAATCGATGCATGGCCGCAGCCCTCCATCCTTCTTTGCCACGAAGAAAAAACTGGATGCTGCGGGTGATGTTGATGGTCGGATGTAACCCTGATCGAGAGCCTCCTGTATGTACTCCTCCATTGCCTTGGTCTCCGGAAGCGACAGCGGGTAGATCTTACCTCTGGGCATTGGAGCATCCGGAACTAGGTCAATGGCACAGTCCCATGGCCGATGTGGAGGTAGCTGGGAAGCTCTCTTGGGGCAGAAGACGTCTTGAAACGATGAGTAAATGGCAGGAATCTGGACTGACTGCTTCTCAACAGGACTTTCGACGGAGGTGACGTTGACAGGTAGTATCTTGTGTCTAGGACGTGGAAGATCTGGGAAACATTGGTTGGTACATTCTTCTCCCCATTTTATCACCTCTCCTGTGCCCCAAGAGAGGATGGGATCATGCTTCACCAGCCACGGGCGCCCCAAGATGATGTCCATAGTAGCTCCCTCCAGAACCAGAAACTGAATCTCTTCACGGTGCAAAACTCCAATCTGTAGGATGATGGGTTCACTTTTCCGGTGAATACGGGTCCGTGAGCTGATCCGGTTAGTTATCGGTTGAATCTGGTAGATGGTGGTTGAGGCTTGGGTGCGTAACTGGAGCTGGCGACAGAGGGTGTTAGAGATGAAGTTTCCCGCTGACCCGGAGTCGATGAGGGCTGCGACTGTAACACAGGAAGTGTGGGTGGTTAACTGAACATTGGTAGTCAGAGGATGCATGTTATCCAATTCAGAACGTATTACACTCACCAAAGATCGTATAGGACGCAGAGGACAGTTGAGTCGAACATGTCCCGCAGCCCCACAGTACATGCAAAGACCCCGGGTCAGCCTTCTCTGTCGCTCAGCTGCAGAGATTTTCCCTGATTCCAGGATCATTGGTTCTGGTTCTGGAGGGCTGGCGGATGTAACTGGTCGGAGGAGTGCAGTAGTGGCGGACTGGTCTTGGTAGGATTTTAGACGATCTGAACAACGAAGTGACTGCTGAATGAACTTCTCCAATCCCATGGAATCGTCCAAAGCAGCTAACTGCTTCCGGAGATTGGGTTCTAGGCCGAGCCGGTACGTGGTCAGTAACGAACGCTCATTCCATCCGCTGGCAGCGGCCAAAGTGCGGAAACGCAGGGAGTAATCTTGTGTAGTCATACTTCCCTGCTTTAGATGATACAATTGCTCTCCTGCGGATACTTCTGCATCAGAACGTCCGAAAACCTCTTTAAAATGAGCGACGAAAGCCTGGATCGAATGGGTTGCCGGCCCGGCCTGCTGATATAACGTGTCCGCCCATTTGAGAGCTGGTCCGGTAAGCAGAGACGTGATGAAGGCTATTTTCGAAGAGTCTGTGGGATAGAGAGCAGGTTGCATTGTGAATATTAATGAACATTGTAACAGGAATCCGCTGCACTCCTCCGCCCCGCCAGAGTAGGGCGCTGGTCGGGCCATGGGACTGGAAGGGACGTTCACGGGAGCCGAAGAAGTGCTGGGTGCCGGTGGTGCGGTGGGATGAGCTGAAGTTGGAGTGGTGGCATGACTAGCCCACAAAACCTTCCTGAGCGAGTCCACCAGCTCTTGAAACGGGTCCCGATTGCTCATGCTGATACTGTGTTGGGTCCGGGCTAACTGTTACGGAAGCAGACCAAACAAGAGAGGTAAGTGATAAATATAACAATGTTTATTATCAGCAGAGCGTTGTGGATAAGATGACGTGCAGAACCGGGTAAGTATAAACAGTCCAGGTATGATATTCGATGACCAGAGATGAATACTGAAGACAGATCCTTTTCCTTTCCAGGAACGACGGGAGGAGGACTCCGACCCACACACACACACACACACCGTTGGTGACAGACGAACAGGCTTATGGCTGACCACAGCTGACTGGAACAGAGAACAGACTTCGTACTGGAATAGATGAGACAACAGGTAAGTTTCAACAGGTAAATAGCGAGGTAAGTATGTCTTTGAGGTTTGTGAACTCGACAGAGTAACACAATGAGTCCGCTTCGTGCAAACGAGCCCGGACACTGAGTGAGGTGTGTGGTGTGCTTATATGTGGTGCTGGTGATGGGTTTCAGGTGCGTCTGATCAGTAATCAGGTGACTGTGATCGTTGAGTGAGTGAGGGAGTAGAACCTGGCCAATCCGTGACACCAGTACAACTAACAATTTACATAATTTCACATATATGGACTCCAAACATAATGTTACCTCTAAAGACACACAGAAGGTCAAATATTTTATGTCCAGAAGCTCAAAACCATGCTGTTATTTAATATGCCTAACTTTCCACACAAAAGAAATGCAGATGCAGATGCAAACATAACTTTGATTTGGTTTACACTAGCAGACGACATTAAATTAAAATGGCATTACCGAAACAAACCTTACGCACCGAGCGGGGATGCACTTTTTTCCAGGGGTTTCAGTACAGCGTAATCGATATTGCGTCACCAGGCAGGCGTGGCCTATTTGAGAATTTGCATAGGTCACCGATCATGCGCAGTTAGGGAAAAGCAATTTGCTTCAAATACCTCCACTATTGCAGGGCTTTCATGCACTTCATATTCATATACAGTATCATGAAATACCTGTCCACGTTCGCAGGGGTTTCGTGCACTTCAATTATATTCATATACAGTATCTTGAAATACATGTCCACGATCGTTTATATTCATATACAGTGTCTTGAAATACCTGTCCAAGATCGCAGGGGTTTCGTGCACTTCATAATTATATTCATATACAATATCTTAAAATACCTGTCCACGAACGCAGGGGTTTCGTGCACTTCATAATTATATGCATACAGTGTCTTGAAATACCTGTCCACGAACGCAGGGGTTTCGTGCACGTCATAATTATATGCATACAGTGTCTTGAAATACCTGTCCACAAACGCAGGGGTTTCGTGCACTTCATAATTATATGCATACAGTGTCTTGAAATACCTGTCCACGAATGCAGGGGTTTCGTGCACTTCATAATTATATGCATACAGTGTCTTGAAATACCTGTCCACGAATGCAGGGGTTTCGTGCACTTCATAATTATGTGCATACAGTGTCTTGAAATACCTGTCCACGATCGCAGGGGTTTCGTGCACTTCATAATTATATTCATACAATATCTTGAAATACCTGTCCACGATCGCAGGGGTTTCGTGCACTTCATAATTATATTCATATACAATATCTTGAAATACCTGTCCACGATCGCAGGGGTTTCGTGCACTTCATAATTATATTCATACAATATCTTGAAATACCTGTCCACGATCGCAGGGGTTTCGTGCACTTCATAATTATATTCATATACAATATCTTGAAATACCTGTCCACGATCGCAGGGGTTTCGTGCACTTCATAATGATATTCATATACAATATCTTGAAATACCTGTCCACGAACGCAGGGGTTTCGTGCACTTCATAATTATATGCATACAGTGTCTTGAAATACCTGTCCACGAATGCAGGGGTTTCGTGCACTTCATAATTATATGCATACAGTGTCTTGAAATACCTGTCCACAAACGCAGGGGTTTCGTGCACTTCATAATTATGTGCATACAGTGTCTTGAAATACCTGTCCACGAACGCAGGGGTTTCGTGCACTTCATAATTATATTCATATACAATATCTTGAAATACCTGTCCACGATCGCAGGGGTTTCGTGCACTTCATAATTATATGCATACAGTGTCTTGAAATACCTGTCCACGATCGCAGGGGTTTCGTGCACTTCATAATTATGTGCATACAGTGTCTTGAAATACCTGTCCACGAACGCAGGGGTTTCGTGCACTTCATAATTATATTCATATACAATATCTTGAAATACCTGTCCACGATCGCAGGGGTTTCGTGCACTTCATAATTATATGCATACAGTGTCTTGAAATACCTGTCCACAAACGCAGGGGTTTCGTGCACTTCATAATTATGTGCATACAGTGTCTTGAAATACCTGTCCACGAACGCAGGGGTTTCGTGCACTTCATAATTATATTCATATACAATATCTTGAAATACCTGTCCACGATCGCAGGGGTTTCGTGCACTTCATAATTATATTCATATACAATATCTTGAAATACCTGTCCACGATCGCAGGGGTTTCGTGCACTTCATAATTATATTCATATACAATATCTTGAAATACCTGTCCACGATCGCAGGGGTTTCGTGCACTTCATAATTATATTCATATACAATATCTTGAAATACCTGTCCACGAACGCAGGGGTTTCGTGCACTTCATAATTATATGCATACAGTGTCTTGAAATACCTGTCCACGAATGCAGGGGTTTCGTGCACTTCATAATTATATGCATACAGTGTCTTGAAATACCTGTCCACAAACGCAGGGGTTTCGTGCACTTCATAATTATATTCATACAATATCTTGAAATACCTGTCCACGATCGCAGGGGTTTCGTGCACTTCATAATTATATTCATATACAATATCTTGAAATACCTGTCCACGATCGCAGGGGTTTCGTGCACTTCATAATTATATTCATACAATATCTTGAAATACCTGTCCACGATCGCAGGGGTTTCGTGCACTTCATAATTATATTCATATACAATATCTTGAAATACCTGTCCACGATCGCAGGGGTTTCGTGCACTTCATAATTATATTCATATGCAATATCTTGAAATACCTGTCCACGAACGCAGGGGTTTCGTGCACTTCATAATTATATGCATACAGTGTCTTGAAATACCTGTCCACGAATGCAGGGGTTTCGTGCACTTCATAATTATATGCATACAGTGTCTTGAAATACCTGTCCACAAACGCAGGGGTTTCGTGCACTTCATAATTATGTGCATACAGTGTCTTGAAATACCTGTCCACGAACGCAGGGGTTTCGTGCACTTCATAATTATATTCATATACAATATCTTGAAATACCTGTCCACGATCGCAGGGGTTTCGTGCACTTCATAATTATATGCATACAGTGTCTTGAAATACCTGTCCACGATCGCAGGGGTTTCGTGCACTTCATAATTATGTGCATACAGTGTCTTGAAATACCTGTCCACGAACGCAGGGGTTTCGTGCACTTCATAATTATATTCATATACAATATCTTGAAATACCTGTCCACGATCGCAGGGGTTTCGTGCACTTCATAATTATATGCATACAGTGTCTTGAAATACCTGTCCACAAACGCAGGGGTTTCGTGCACTTCATAATTATGTGCATACAGTGTCTTGAAATACCTGTCCACGAACGCAGGGGTTTCGTGCACTTCATAATTATATTCATATACAATATCTTGAAATACCTGTCCACGATCGCAGGGGTTTCGTGCACTTCATAATTATATTCATATACAATATCTTGAAATACCTGTCCACGATCGCAGGGGTTTCGTGCACTTCATAATTATATTCATATACAATATCTTGAAATACCTGTCCACGATCGCAGGGGTTTCGTGCACTTCATAATTATATTCATATACAATATCTTGAAATACCTGTCCACGAACGCAGGGGTTTCGTGCACTTCATAATTATATGCATACAGTGTCTTGAAATACCTGTCCACGAATGCAGGGGTTTCGTGCACTTCATAATTATATGCATACAGTGTCTTGAAATACCTGTCCACAAACGCAGGGGTTTCGTGCACTTCATAATTATGTGCATACAGTGTCTTGAAATACCTGTCCACGAACGCAGGGGTTTCGTGCACTTCATAATTATATTCATATACAATATCTTGAAATACCTGTCCACGATCGCAGGGGTTTCGTGCACTTCATAATTATATTCATATACAATATCTTGAAATACCTGTCCACGAACGCAGGGGTTTCGTGCACTTCATAATTATATGCATATAGTGTCTTGAAATACCTGTCCACGATCGCAGGGGTTTCGTGCACTTCATAATTATATTCATATACAATATCTTGAAATACCTGTCCACGATCGCAGGGGTTTCGTGCACTTCATAATTATATTCATATACAGTATCTTGAAATACATGTCCACGATCGCAGGGGTTTCGTGCACTTCATAATTATATTCATATACAATATCTTGAAATACCTGTCCACGATCGCAGGGGTTTCGTGCACTTCATAATTATATTCATATACAGTATCTTGAAATACATGTCTACGATCGTTTATATTCATATACAGTGTCTTGAAATACCTGTCCAAGATCGCAGGGGTTTCGTGCACTTCATAATTATATGCATACAGTGTCTTGAAATACCTGTCCACGAACGCAGGGGTTTCGTGCACTTCATAATTATATGCATACAGTGTCTTGAAATACCTGTCCACAAACGCAGGGGTTTCGTGCACTTCATAATTATGTGCATACAGTGTCTTGAAATACCTGTCCACGAACGCAGGGGTTTCGTGCACTTCATAATTATATGCATACAGTGTCTTGAAATACCTGTCCACGATCGCAGGGGTTTCGTGCACTTCATAATTATATTCATACAATATCTTGAAATACCTGTCCACGATCGCAGGGGTTTCGTGCACTTCATAATTATATTCATATACAATATCTTGAAATACCTGTCCACGAACGCAGGGGTTTCGTGCACTTCATAATTATATGCATACAGTGTCTTGAAATACCTGTCCACGAACGCAGGGGTTTCGTGCACTTCATAATTATATTCATATACAATATCTTGAAATACCTGTCCACGAACGCAGGGGTTTCGTGCACTTCATAATTATATGCATACAGTGTCTTGAAATACCTGTCCACGAACGCAGGGGTTTCGTGCACTTCATAATTATATGCATACAGTGTCTTGAAATACCTGTCCACGAACGCAGGGGTTTCGTGCACTTCATAATTATATTCATCATATACAATATCTTGAAATACCTGTCCACAAACGCAGGGGTTTCGTGCACTTCATAATTATATGCATACAGTGTCTTGAAATACCTGTCCACGATCGCAGGGGTTTCGTGCACTTCATAATTATATGCATACAGTGTCTTGAAATACCTGTCCACGATCGCAGGGGTTTCGTGCACTTCATAATTATATTCATCATATACAATATCTTGAAATACCTGTCCAAGATCGCAGGGTTTTCGTGCACTTCATAATTATATTCATATACAGTATTTTGAAATACCTGTCCACAATCACAGGGGTTTCGTGCCCTTCATATTTATATTCATATAAGGTTACAGTGTCTTGAAATAACGTTACCTGTCCACGATACCGTTGTAAACCATTCTATTTATTTTCGTAAATAGACGCTACACGTTTTACATTTCTATAACGGCTGTTTATTTGTTTTCGAAAATCGTTTAAATTTAAGATTTTAAAACATAAAAATAACCTGTATGACTGTGTTGTCCTTCATTATCCATCAGTGCTGATCCTAGGTTTTGAAATGCCCGCGCAAAAAAACTGACTTACTGCGCATGATCGGTGACCTCTCTTAATAATTTTTTTTTAGAAAGGGGCGTTTTCCCAACGCCCTCAGGGACGCCCATTTTACGTCGTGGTAATGAAACCCCTGGAATTTAGTGAGTCCCGCACCGAGCGAGTGCCTAGAGTGCGCCACTAATGAGTGTCCCTCCAGAAACAACCTTACATACTGTAGTTCCGTTTATTTGAAATGGATTAATTATTGCTCATTGAAAGTATTAGCTATTGGTCTATTTTCTAATTTTGGTTTAATATATCTGTCTAATTAATGGCACTAATACTTTCAACGAACAATAATTTAATAATTTCAAATAAATGGGACTACAGAATGTAAGGTTTGTTTCAAGTGGGACACTAATTAGTGGCGTACTCTAGGCACTCGCTCAGCGCTTAAGGTTTGTTGTTTCGGTAATGTCAATTTTTTTATCTGCTTTTGTAAACCAGATTAAAGGCATGTTTGCATCTGCGTTTTTTTATTATTTATTTATACACGTTAATTAAACGTTTTTAAATTTTTGGAAGCTAAATATTTAACCTTCTGTGTGTCTTTAGAAGTAACATTATGTTTGGACTTTCTTTTGAGTCCATATATGTGAAATCATGTCAATGAAAAATAAAGTGACTAAAAAAACACTGTTTGTTGTACTGGTGGTATAAATGAACAGGGACACTCTTACAGCATGTTTAATGTTATGTAATTTGATGATTTGTTAATGTGTCATTGTGTCACTTCATCATTAATAACTTTTTATTAACTACCCATGCACTAACATTAACTAATGTCTAGTTAAGGTTGATTTTGTCATGTCTTTACTTGAGAGGGCCCAATCATAATGAATTCACTATTAACTACCCATGCACTAACATTAACTAATGTCTAGTTAAGGTTGATTTTGTCATGTCTTTACTTGAGAGGGCCCAATCATAATGAATTCACTATTAACTACCCATGCACTAACATTAACTAATGGCTAGTTAAGGTTGATTTTGACATGACTTTACTTGAGAGGGCCCAATCATAATGAATTCACTATTAACTACCCATGCACTAACATTAACTAATGGCTAGTTAAGGTTGATTTTGACATGACTTTACTTGAGAGGGCCCAATCATAATGAATTCACTATTAACTACCCATGCACTAACATTAACTAATGGCTAGTTAAGGTTGATTTTGACATGACTTTACTTGAGAGGGCCCAATCATAATGAATTCACTATTAACTACCCATGCACTAACATTAACTAATGGCTAGTTAAGGTTGATTTTGACATGACTTTACTTGAGAGGGCCCAATCATAATGAATTCACTATTAACTACCCATGCACTAACATTAACTAATGGCTAGTTAAGGTTGATTTTGACATGACTTTACTTGAGAGGGCCCAATCATAATGAATTCACTATTACAGATCTGGCCATTTTAAATGCGCGCGGGAAGTAAAGTGGTCTCGCGTGACGCCGGTGTATTCCAAGGGAACACGGAAAATACAATGACATAGGAAAGACATGATCAGTAGGGGGCAGTCATGTAAAGCACTGGACTGGAGCAGGCTGAAAACATTGCTGCAAACTAAAAGGTACGGTAACCTGGAGGGGACACCTTCGGTTCACTTACGTTTGTCGTGGCCACACAAATGAATTCGTAGGAACGTCATATTACTTTTTGTCATTGCCACGAGATATTAATTCCTGGGAACGTCATATTATGTCGTGGCCATAAGATAATTTTGTCGAGGTAACAACATCCTTATGTTTATTGCATAAACAAACCTGCGTGACCATAACCCAGGATTATCAGAGATAGGATTGTACATATTTTTTATTTTGAGTTAAGAAATGATTATATTAATTGTTATAGAAATTAATGCAATATTAAGTTATATATTAACAATAGGCAATGCTGTATATGCGAATGTCTGTGCGCGATGTAGACAGCATTCAAAAGTTTATCAAGAATAAATATTACATATAAGTACTTCAAATTAAATAGCCCTGCAAGAAACATTTTATGCATCCTAAAGTCTTATCCATTAATTGATCCTCTTTTTTTCTGTAATAAATTTATTATTTGTTTATATTCATTATGTCCCCCTTAATTTCGATTTCTTAACATTCCGAATCTAAATGATAAATGCTGACATGCCATTAAAGCTTTGATTATGCTATATGGCTGGGATTTTAAATATATATATATATATATATATATATATATATATATATATATATATATATATATATATATTCATTTTTTGTCTAATTATAACCTTTATAGTGTTTCATTGTAGAGTGAATCATTCACGTTACATATGTAAATCGTATGGTCACACACGGGCATTAATACAATCATAAAGTCAAAACTTTATTGGCATAATTGTCGTTCACAATATTTGCTAAATATATGCCAAATAGCATACACAGAAAGTTATTTAGGTTAAGCGATTCACAATAAAGAAAAAAGTAGATAGCTCTAAATCACTTATTATTTATTATTATTATAGGTTATTATTATTTCAATACCTGGTTAGGGCTATTTATTTTTAACGCCTGACAATTATGCCAATAACGTTTTGACTTTTTGATTGTATTTATCCCCGTGTGTAACGATAAATGAGCATGTTTTCATTTACAAATGAAACTACGTGAATGATTCATTTCTCAGTAAAACAGTTTAGTATTTATATAGTCTATTAATTAGACGAAACAAAATAAAATATGTTCAATTCAACCTTTAAACTACATTCCAGTAAAAATCAGTCATATAGCATATGTCAAGCATTTACAGAATCATTTACATGAACGTTAAAGAGAGCCAAATTAAGGGGTGGAAACGCACGAAAATAAAAATATATACAAAAATAACAGGCTAATAAAAATAATATTAGTAATAGTAATACTAATGATAATGATAATAATATTAAGACAAATACGAAAAAAAGACTATTAATTAATAGAAGGAATGTAGGCCTATTTTACTGTGTGACGATAAATTATTTCCAAATGAAACTACGTGAATGATTCACTCTTCAATTATTTGTCTATTAATTAGACTAAATAAAATACAATATATGTTAAATTTAACCTTTAAACTGCATTCCAGTAAAAACCCCAGTCATAGAACCTTTACAGTATCATTTACATTCAGAATGTTATGTAACGAGATCAAAATGAAGGAAAAAATAACGAATATAAACGAATAATACAAATATTACGGAAAAAAAGAAAGTCAGTCAATGGACAAGATTGTGGATGCATGAAATGTTTCTTGCAGGGCTATTTAATTTGAAGTAGGCCTACATGTAATACATGTAAACACTTGTGAAAGCTGTCTACATTGCGCACAGACAGCATTAGCATATATAGCATCGCCTATATAATTATTTAATATTGTATTAATTTCTATAACAATTAATATAATAATTTCTTAACTCAAAATAAAATATCTCAAATAATTCTGGGTTACTATGGTCACGCAGGTTTGTTTATTCATTAAACTCGTGGCCACGAGAAATGCATGTTGAGCAAAAATACATTTCACGAAAATAATATAAAGATTACAAAACAAAGAAAAAAAATGGAATGAGGGATGAGCTTTAAAGTTCATGTAAAAGCCAAATATTAAGCGGCATCCTTCATGTTTTCTTTATTCAGCAAATACTTTACAGTTTTGAATTATGTTCAGCTTCTGTTTTTATGACAATAAGTTTTGAGATTTTTTTTTTTTTTTTTTTTTTTTTTAGAAAAACGTCCGAACACCGGTCTCAAAAGTAGAAGCGAAAGTCTTGTTTCCACCAGCGCGGAAATTTTTTATTCACCGTAATTGATGGATGTCTAAAACAAAAATAAGGATAATCCTAAAACATAT